>NC_043704.1:148442894-148472079 GCF_006229205.1 Suricata suricatta
GTCAGGCTCTGTGCTGACAGCTAGCTCAGAGCCTGGAGCCTGCTTCTGGTTCTGTGTCTCCTTCTCTCTCTGCCCCTCCCCCTCTCATGCTCTGTCTCTCTCTGTATCAAAAATAAATAAAACATTTAAAAAAAATAAAATAAAAAATAAAAGACACAGGTTTGTCCTAAATGCACAGACACAATCTGGTTAGGTCTTTGGAAAGAAAAAGAGGTCTGCGTCTGCAAGGCGGCTCAGAGCTGTGGTCACGGGCTGGGGCATTAGAGGCCCCGCTGTCCACGTGCAAATGTACAAGTGTCCGTTCTGCCATTTCCTGTCCACGGGACCCCAGCTGTGAAACATGGCTGTCGGGGAGGGGTGGAGGCAGGCTGTTAGAAGGACTGCCTGAGTCACCACGTACGCAGGGCTCTGCACGGTCCGGGTGTTCAGTGAGCACTCAGCGAGTTGGCGACTCACAGGACACCCACGCTTGGGTGAGCCGCAGGGACACGGGGGTGGCATGGGCGGGGGAGGGGCAGAGCGAACACACCCAGACAAGGGCTCGAAAGACGCACAGAAAAAGTCACAGTGAGGTTCGGAGGTCTGCTGGATTTTTCTAGAGGAGGGGGGTCAGTCGACTTTTTCACCACCTCCTCTTCCCACACCAGCGTGAACGGACTGCCTAACCAGGGCAGACACCGGGGCATTTGAATCCGGGTTGTATCCCTGCAGCCACAGACAACGTGGCACTAGAGAGACAGGCCACAGGATCAGTGGACCTAGGGTGCAGTCCTGATTCTGCCCCCTGCCCACTGGGTGACCTCGTCAAGTCACTTAACCTCCTTGAAGTTCTTCTTTTAAAAGAGACATCATTGGAATAAGGGAATGATGTCAGTAGGGCAGTCAGCTCAGAGTCTGGTGTACGGCCGCCCTCCAAAACGGCGGTGCCTCCCCAAATGTGACTTCCGTAACATCACCAGCCGTGGTGTCACCTTGTAAGGAATCAGACCCGTGAGGGTCGCCTCTGTGTCACGCCTGGGTATGACGCGGACGGATGAAAGCCTCCCGCCCAGGCTCATCGGTGAGGTTACCTGCACAGTTATGATGGGCCCTCCATTCTGGTAGAGGAGAGGCTTCATCTTGGGCAGAAGGACCCCCAACCACTTGTCCACGGCTTTCAGGTAATCTGGGAAAGAAGACGGGTTTAACACCATTCCTTCCACACCTTTTAGTGCAGATACACTGCCGCCCTTGTCACCCTGGAGCCCGCAGCCGAGATCCGGACATGCTGGACCTGACTGCGACCTGAAAGGGGGTGGCTGCAACCACTAAAGGTCCGATAAAAGTTGTCCTGCAGGGAGCCATCTCTTCAGTAGGTGCTGTCCCCATGACGGGGACGCCAAGCCCGGAGCACGGGAGGGGTCTGGAGCATGTTTGCTGAACGAAGAAAGAGTGCCTGAATGGAGTGTCATTCTCTCTGTCACCCTATGTGGGTTTTTCTTTCTTTTTAAAATTAAGCCTTCATAGGGGCACCTGGGTGGCTCAGTCAGTTAAGTGTCCGGCTTCGGCTCAGGTCATGATCTCACAATTCGTGGGTTCGAGCCCCGCGTTGGGCTCTGTGCTGACAGCTAGCTCAGAGCCTGGAGCCTGTTTCAGATTCTGTATCTCCCTCTCTCTCTGACCCTCCCCCACTTATGCTCCCCTCTCTCTGTCTCTCGAAAATAAATAAATGTAAGAAATTTTTTTAAATTAAGCCCTCATAAATTATATATTTATGTTGCCAAAAGGGGAAAATAGAGCACAATGTTTGTACAGAGGCGTTCAGGGTGAAATGAGGTGATACGGGTGAAAACATGAGCAATGCACTAAGAGTGCAGACCCAGGGGGTAAATGCACTAGGAAGGACGTGCACGCGGAGCACAGCACACCGGCCTTTTGTGTAAATGTGATCAATGTTAGCCGCTCTTGGGACCAGCTCTAAGACTAGCATCGCCAAGGGCAACTGAAGTCTTCAGGAAGCAGACATGCAGGTAATGGGACCTGCTGCCTGATCAGGGTTTACAGCTAACATAATTCCTAGTCGTTTAAAAAGGCCAGAAAAAGACTATCACATACAGATCCCTCTGTAAAGGTCGACAAATAAATTGTCGTTTTGACTAGCCAGATGCTATCACTGGGCATGTACTTTTTGAGAAAGTAGGAAGAGAAAGCATTAAAGGCAGTCGGTCAACCGCAAACAGGGCCCAGTGCCAGGTTCAAAGTTACCCATTTATCAGCAAGATCTGGTCAAATAGTTCAAGAGAGCCTTACTTCCTACACATTCAAAGTCTGCAGTGGACAGTGACTAACACTCACACTTCCACTAAGCCTTCAAAAGTGTTCGTGCAGGGGCGCCTGGGTGGCTCAGCTAAGCGTCCAACTTCAGCTCAGGTCATGATCTCATGGTTCATGGGTTTGAGCCCTGCGTCAGGCTCTGTGCTGACAGCTTTGAGCCTGGAGTCTGCTTCAGATTGTGTCTCCCTCTCTCTGCCCCTCCCCTGCTCATGCTCTGTCTCTCTATATATCAAAAATAACTTTTAAAAAATTGTTTTTTAAATTAAAAAAAACATTTATGCAGAAGAACCCAGCCTTCAAAATACCTGCTGCTTCTGATATAAAACATCTGAAGACATCACAATTCTCTCGGGATGTCTGTAACCACTTACCTGGATCAGAAGAACGGAGGACAATTGATTCTTTTAGTAACAGCCAAGCAGGTAAGCCTCCCTGGGATTGGGGGTGGGGGGCAGAAGAAGAGAGAAGCCATTATAAGGTCTCAAGGGAGAGAGAAATCACTCTTAGCAGTGAGGGATAAAAATAGAGCCCCACGGAAGAAGGGGTATTTTTGAGCTGGGCTTTCTGGTTTAGAACTTTCTGGGACAGGAGTAATTATAACTTACTTTTACTAGTACGATGACATCCCATGAATGAATGCACTGTTTGGAGAATCAAAGCCTCTCTACAGATTATTCCACTTAATTTTACAACGACCTTGTGAGGTAGACGGAGCCCATTAACTGATGTGGAAACTGAGGTATGTGCGCACCAAGAGGACTCGTGCCTTCTGACCCTCACCTGGTCCTCTCCGCCCGGGCACCTCATGAGGTAAAAGACCCCTGTGCTGGCTCTAGTCACAGACTCAGTCTGGAATGGGAGACGTATTTAAACTGCTTTGACTCACTTTCCCCCAGATCTCTGCCAGTCAGCCCGCCCCCGTCATGCGCGCCAGCCAGGCAGGGCCAGGCCGGGCCACTCACCATGTCCCACTCTGCACAGATGTAGGGTCCGGGCCTCAGGATGACCAGCAGTCCCAGCTCGTGGGCCAGCTTGATAAAATACTCCACGTCATGTTCCCCAGAAAACTGGTACTGTCCTGGCTGGGGCTCGTGAAAGTTCCAGGGTATGTACCTGCGGAGACACGCACGGCCCCTTCTTGGAAATAGCCCCCAAATCCAGCTGTCCCATGTCAGTTTCTTTCTTTTAATGTTTATTTCTTTTTGAGAGAGACAGGGAGAGCACGATCTGGGGAGGGGCGGAGAGAAGGGGACAGAGGATCTGAAGCAGGCTCTGCGCTGTCAGCACAGAGGCCGATGCGGGGCTCAAACACACAAACTATGAGATCATGACCTGAGCCAAAGTCAGGTGCTCAACGACTGAGCCACGCTGGCGCCCCCTCTTATGTGAATTTCTGAATCACCAGCAGAATGCTAAGCCCTCAGGACACTCACACAGCTCCCTTCGCAGCCTCTTGGGAAAGAAGCCTTGTTTTGAGTTTTCAGAGCAGTGACCCAAGTGAACCAAACTTGGTGGGGGACAAATTTAAGTTTACAACCCACAAAGAATGTCCATTCTTATTTAACAACTTTAAGAAACCACAGAATTACATGAACATGATTTACTACTATGTAGAAATTATGTAAGCCTGTTGAAGGCTTAGGGAAAATGAAAATATCTATGCTAAGGTAATAAGACATACATTTATTTTTTGGAAATGCTTTTTAATAAAATTTAAAAAAGACTCTCCAAGGCAAGGGAAACCAAAGCAAAAATGAGCTATTGGGATCTCATTAAAATAAAAAGCTTCTGCACAGCAAAGGAAACAATCAGCAAAACTAAAAGGCAATCAATGGAATGGGAGAAGATATTTGCAAAGGACAAATCAGATAAAGGGTTAGTATCCAAAATCTATAGAGAACTTGTCAAAGTCAACACCCAAAAGACAAATAATCCAGTGATGAAATGGGCAAAAGACACGAACAGACAATTCTCCAAAGAAGACCCAGATGGCCAACCAACACATGAAAAAATGCTCAACGTCACTCATCAT
Source organism: Suricata suricatta (assembly GCF_006229205.1). Taxonomy (NCBI): domain Eukaryota; kingdom Metazoa; phylum Chordata; class Mammalia; order Carnivora; family Herpestidae; genus Suricata; species Suricata suricatta. The sequence continues at coordinate 148,447,240 of NC_043704.1, forward strand.
CAGGGAAATCAAATCAAATCAATACAAATCAAAACCACAATAAGATACTGCCTCACGCCCGTCAGAATGGCTAACGTTAACAACTCAGGCAAACACAGATGTTGGTGAGGATGCGGAGACAGAGGAACCCTTCTGCACGGCTGGTGGGAATGCGAACTGGTGCAGCTGCTCTGGAAAAGTCTGGGGGTTCCTCAAGAATTAAAAATAGAACTACCTTACAAGCCAGCAATTGCACTACTAGGTATTTATTCTAAGGGATACATGAGTGCTATTTTGAAGGGACATCCCAATGCACCCCATGTTTATAGCAGTGCTATCGACAATAGCCAAAGCATGGGAAGAGCCCAAATGTCCATTGACAGAAGAATGGATAAAGAAGATGTGGTGATATTCAGCAATCAAAAAGGATGAAATCTTGCCATTTGTCACTACGTGGATGGAACTAGAGACAGACAAATATATGACTTTGCTCATATGAAGACTCTTAAGATACAAAGCAGATGTGGGCGGCTGGGTGGCTCAGTAGGTTAAATGTCCGACTTTGGCTCAGGTCATGATCTCACAGTTTGTGAGTTTGAGCCCTGCAGCGGGCTCTGTCCTGACAGCTTGGAGCCTGGAGCCTGCTTTGGATTCTGTGTCTCCCTCTCTCTCTGCCCCTTCCCTACTTGTGCTCTGTCTCTCTCTGCCTCTCACAAATAAATGTAAAAAAAAATTTTTTTTTTTAAGATACAAAGCAGATGAACATAAGGGAAGGGAAACAAAATAATATAAAATCAGGGAGGGGGACAAAACATAAGAGACTTTTAAATACGGAGAACAAACAGAGGGTTGCTGGAGGGGTTGTGGCGGGGTGGGCTACATGGGTGAGGAGCATTAAGGAATCTACTCTTGGAATTGTTGTTGCACCAGATGCTAACTAACTTGGATGTAAATTTAAAAAATAAATTAATTAAAAATTTTATTTTTAAAATACATTAAAAAAACACAACAGCTCCAACACCTGTGTCCTCCTGCAAAAGATTCCGTCAGGAGCAGCATGCAGGAAGTGACAGAAACTTCTTTCTACCAGTTTCCCTGGCTGCCCACAGCATGGGACACAAACGGAAATATGGAGGCATCCACTGCCTTCGCAAAGGCCCCTTGCATGACCCCGGCCTGTTTCCACAATCCCATGGCTTCAGGGCTCACGGGACACAGAGCCTCAGTCCCCCGGAGCTGAAGTGCGAAACTGCAGGTAGGAACTCAGTGCCCCAGGGCTCTGCCTCTGCGTCTCCCCACCCCCTTATCTTGAGGAGGCTATCAGCAATCTGCCTCAGTGGTGAAAGCCAGAGTGGCCAGCCACCCCAACGTGTCTCCCCATTAGTCACCTTGCAACAGCAGAGGAGATAAGGAGAGGTAGATATTGGGGTAATTCTCTAACCAGCAGAACCACAAAGGAAAACTAGGTTTCAGGAACGTGGCATATTCCCCCCAAAACTGAGAGGAGTTGTGGCAGCCTACAGACACGGCCACCTCCAGTTCTAGGGAGACCTTTGGCCAAACCCAGGCGCTTGGGTGAATTTCAGTTTCACGAGCCACATACGGAACGAAGGGATGAGATCCTTTGTGTAAAGCAGCCCACACGTGGTAGACACTCAATCACTGTTACTTCCCTCTGCCTTTTAAAGCTGATATTCATTTTATGATTTCCATTGAGGAGGGTCAAGGTCGGAAGAGGTTAATTATTCAAAGAAGGGCCAATCGAGCTCAGGACAAGCCCCTCCTGGAACACCAGATGCTGCTGCTTCCCGTGCCCAGCAACGGCCCACCAGCTGCACGGAGAGACGCGGCTGGCAGTGCCCCCTCCCCGGTGAGGGCCAGCGCGCCCCTACTTACGTCTGGATGGTGTTCAGCCCCGCCATCCGCATCTTCAGGAGCCGGTCCTTCCAGTAGAAGCGGGGCACCCGGGAGTAGTGGATGCTGCCCGAGATGTAGCGGAAGGGCCGCCCGTCCTTGAGGAAGCGGTTGTGGCTGTAGTCAATCTGGAACGTCCTCTGGGAAGCATTCTACAGAGCAAGGATGGGACCACATGAGAACATCCACCTCCTCCAGTTCGGAAGCAGAAACTCTGACCAGGACAAGTGGCCTCCTGCCCGTTTCATCTGTGGAATCTGCTGACAGAGGCAGTGCTTGGCGTCTGGGCTACCAAGCAAAGCACTGCCAAGCCAGCGGCTGATGCACTCGGACAACAGAAATCGTCAGGGAGGTCCCCTGTGCAGGACTCCCAGGAGGTGACTTTCCAGGGGGCCACCGCCGATCTGGTAATCAGTGGCTGAGACGCAGGTTATCGTCCCAAAGAGAAACCCCTGCGGGAGCTGGTTCTTTCCTTGATTAGCAAAGCCGAACGCGCTGGGGACAGACCACACACAGACCTCCCCCTCCTCCCTGTGGTGTGACTCGCTGGAGCACTGGGTGTCCCTCCCCAGTAATGTCACTGGGCTGCATGTAAGAGACGAGGAGTCTAAAGCCTTGCCTGGGGCTCTATGTCTGGCAGTGATCAGGCAAACTCTCTCTCTAACCCTGCATCATAACTTCCATGAACGCGCAGGAGTTCAGATGAAATGAACTTAAAAAAAATTTTTTTATGTTTATTTTTGAGACAGAGACAGAGTGCGAACAAGGGAGGGGCAGAGAGAGAGGGAGACAGAATCAGAAACAGGCTCCAGGCTCTGAGCCGTCAGCACAGAACCCAAGGCGAGGCTTGAACCCACAAACCGCAGGATCGTGACCTCAGCTGAAGCCGGACGCTTAACTGACTGAGACACTCAGGCGCCCCAGACAGAAAGAACCTCAAGGCAATATGTTTCACATTAGGGCTGTAATCCAACTGGGGAATCATGAACCCAATTTGGGTGATGGCTGGAACTTAAATCTTTTTCGATCAGCACTTTTTTAAGTGAAAGAATATAAAGAAAGTATCAGTGCACTACACATAGTTAAGACAAGTATTCGTTTACCGAAGTGTTGTTACATATACAGAGTGCATTGGATGGAAGTCTGTCTGGGGTTGCAATGAAAGGCGTATTTCTAGCAAAATAAAAAAATCTAGGCAAACCAAATTTTGAGAGACTGTGTGGGGATCACTTCAGAAGCTGAAAGGCTAGAATTTGAAAGGGAAGAGGTCAAAGGGGAGGCTGAAAGTTAGGCAGGATCGAACACTGCCCTCTGGTGGATGGAAAAGGCAGTGATGGGTCATAGGTGCCAACAGGACCAGAGAAATAAACCAATTAAGTGCTGTCCCCCACTGTTGGTAAGCTGTCTTGCACAGCTTTGGGCTTGTTTGTTTTTAATGTTTTATTTATTTTTGAGAGAGAGACAGACAGACAGAGTCTGAGCAGGGAAGGGCAGAGAGAGAGGCAGACACAGAATGTGAAGCAGGGTCCAGGCTCTGAGCTGGCAGCACAGAGCCCGATGCGGGGCTTGGACCATGAGATCATGACCTGAGCCACCCAGGTGCCCCTAGGCTTTTTTTTTTTAAGCTTTTTTTTTTTCCCCCCATAGCAGCACTACAGTCCATGACAGCTTCGAAGGTCTCCCTTGGAGTTACTGTGAAAGCATGAGTCCTGGATCACACATGGCCTGAAATCCAACTTAGGGAGTTAAAGCATCATGATGGAAAGTTAAACAACTCAGAGTAGATCGTTTAGGGACAAATGGACACCTTCACTGTAGGTTAGTTCATCTCAATAAAGCGAACCAAAAATAAACAAATAAATCACTTTAGGATCATTTTTTAATTTTAATTTAATTTTAATTTTATTTATTTAGTTACTTATTCATTCATTCAGTCAGTCATTTATTTTGAGAGAGACAGAGACAGCACAAGTGGGGGAGGAGCAGAGAACAAGGGAGAGAGAATCCCAAATGGGTTCCAAGCTATATCAGTGAAGAGCCCGATGCAGGGCCCAATCCTACAAACCATGAGATCATGACCTGAGCCAAAATCCGGAGTCAGACACTTAACCGACTGAGCCCCCCAGGCTCCCCAAGAATCATTTTTTTTTAAAGGCCAGAGTGTCCGTTTAATATTACTTTGCTCTTCTGGTAAACAAGGCTTTAACTGCCTTTCAAAAGCAAGAGATTCCTAAAGAAACTCACAAAAAATATAATAGTTACTTCTTTTACCAGGTGCCCCAATGGAGGATTTTGAAAACATTTTCACAGCATGTATCTGACAGGTGCCAAATAAGGGTTTCCCACACATTCTGTGAGTTCAGACGGGGCACTTGAGGGGGGAAATTCTCTGGACGGGCAGCAAAGGAGTAAGCGACTCTTGCCCAGGGGAAGGGGCTCGGGAGGAACAGAAGATGAGGTGGGTAAGAAATGTCCTTCGCAGACCGTGGGCTCGGCCTCTGTCCCTGCATTCAAATAACCTCCGAATCCAGCCCCAGTATCTCCCTCCTATGCATTTATAAATATGACCAACTCCCTACTATGTGCTGAGGAATAACAGAGGGGGCCCCAGGCGGCACGGAGCTTCCGCGGGGCAGGGGACAGACCCAGGAGTCAACATGGTGAGGCAGAGGGGGAGAGGAAGGAACGATGGTCACAGCACACCCCTCAACTTAGTGTTAGCCATCAATGGTGTCTCAGTACAGCCGGGGTCGGGGCTCGTGTGGATGCTGCGGTCATCAACGGCACGTGGCCCGGGCTTGGGGCACAAGAGGGAGGAGCTCTGGCTCTCGGCCTGGGCCGCACGTCAGAATCACCTGCGCAAACCCCAATACGGCAAAGTCAGGCCTCACTCCTAGACATTGAGATTTTAATTGATCTTGGGTGGTGCCTGGGCATTGGTGTCTCTTAAAACCGCCCAGATGATGTACTGGACGACCATGAGGAGGAGCTGGGCAAGGGGAAGGACGTGGGCAGAGGAGACAGTGTGTGGGACGCAGAGAAGGGGGCGTGCGACCTCAGGACAGTGCACGCAGGGAGCTGAAGATGGGCAGGGACCAGACCAAATGCACCCCGACATCCACGTTCACAGGCCTGGGCTTTATGCCAAGAGCTACGGAGAGCAAGTCACACAGAGGAGCGCATGAAACCCTGGGTTTTCAAATGCTTGGCACTCTGGCAGCAAAAAGGAAGCAGAGTCACGGACCACGGCGACGGCAATGCGGTGGGCAGTGGACAGCAGGCGGACTCACAAACCCAGGGCAGGCGGCTAGATGCAGGACAGAGGGGTGAAGTCCAAGAGGCTCCCACTGGCCTCAGGGGAAAAACAGGGGGCATTTAGAAGAAGAAAGACGTAAGAGACATATCATCTGGGGGGAAATAAAGGCTGCATGGATAGTAACACCTGTGAGTCACACCCACACGGTCCTTCCGCTCAGCCCCAGCCTCCTAAAGAGCAAACAAGCAGACATTACGTCCTTATGTTGTCATTCAACAGGACACACCCGGCCCCACCTAGAAGTCATCCTCATTACTCAAGTTGAACCTCAGCTAAACCTTAATCTAACGATAACACAAGGAAGCAAAATATGCCAAATGCAAAATGTAGGACATTATAGAAGCCCAATGATAGAGTTACTCTAATAGATTGATGGTATTAAAATCAAACAAAATAAAGAGAGTGCCGTTAGAAAACAAGAGAACTTAAGAGCCCTAATAACCTAATGGAACACGGGAACCTGGTTTGGATCCGGATTCTAATGAACTGCCAAAAACCCCCAATGTTAAGATGGGAAAAACTGAATACAGACCAGGCACTGGGTGGAATGAACACTGTCGGGTGTGATGGCCCGGTGACCTCACAAAAGAAAAAAAACCCATTCTCGTCAGTTAGATCCATCCAGCTGTATTTTTTAAAATTTTTTTAAATGTTTACTTATTTTCGAAAGAGACAGACAGAAAGAGAGACAGAGCACAAGCAAGGGAGATGCAGAGAGAGAGGGAGACTCGGAATCTGAAGCAGGCTCCAGGCTCCAAGCACAGAGCCTGATGCGGGGCTCAAACTCACAGCCTGTGAGATCATGGCCTGAGCCGAAGTCGGACACCCAATTGCCTGAGCCACTCAGGTGCCTCCTAGATGCATCCCGAAGTATTTATGAGTGGAGTGACAGCCTCTGAGGTTACTGCAAATGGAAAAGAGAAAGAGCAAACAAAAAAGGCAGAGCGCACACAGAGCAAGGCTCATCATCATGGGACATACTAGGGTCTTCTCTCTCTTCGTCCCTCTGTGTGTCTGTTTTCATTGCAACACTGTTTACATCAGATGGACCTCAGGGGCGCCTGGGTGGCTCATGCAGCTAAGCATCCCACTCCTGGTTTTGATTCAGGTCATGATCTCAAGGTCCATGGGTTCAAGCCCCACATCGGGCTCTGCGCTGACAGTGCAGAGCCTGCTTGGGATTCTCTCTCCCTCTCTCTGCCCTGCCCTACTTGAAATCTCTCTCAAAATAAATAAATAAAAAACCCTGCACTTCAAAAGAAAGGCTTTTTCTTGGTTATAAGAGAAACAAAAGCATGGTTCGTGAAAAGACTTGTAACAAACGTTCATAGCGGATTTATCCAGAATTGTGCAATCTGGAAGTCACTGGATATCCATCAAGAGGAGAACGTTAGCAAACTTTGGTGTGTACACACGAGGGACCCAGGAGGAAAACAGAGCTGTTGGTGCTTCCAATAACGTGGATAGATCTCAACTACGTCATGCTGAGTGACAGAAGCCTGCCACAGAAGCGTCACAGTGTGGGAGCTCATGTTTATAAAGCTCTCGAACAGGCAAATCTAATCTATGGTGGGAAAAGTATCAGAGTAGCGGCTGCCTTGGGGAGGGGGACGCAGGCATCGTGTGGGACACCCGGGAACTTTCTGGGGTGACTGTAATCTAGCTGAATAAGGGGTCTGGATTACACAGGTGTGTGCGTTTGTCATACTCATTGAATGGGACCCGTAAGGTTTGTCTATTTCACTGTATGTAAAGTTCACCTTAAAAGGGGGAGAGAGAGCAAAGACTGATCCCGAGTTAACGATACAGGACATGCTCACGTACTCAGGGAGGGAGTCTGTCAATGACTGGAACTTACTTTGGAACACATCCAAACCATACGGTGGACTGATGAGTGGATGGGGCGCTACCGTCTGGATGGTGAGCATAACCTTCTTTCCACCCTATGAATGGAAACTTTTCCTAGTAAAATACTGATACAAATAAAAAAGCAGGCTCGAGGGGACTGGAGGAAGGTGGTCAAAAGGCACAAACTTCCGGTTAACCGAGGAAGAAGCCCTGGAGATGTGATGCAGCGCGTGATGTCGGGAGTTCGCACTGCGGTGTGACACAGGGGAGTCGTAAAGAGGGAGGGTCCTGCGAGTTCTCATCGCACGGAGAAAACGGGTTTTCCTTCTTTTTTTTTTTCTTTCGTGGGAAGACCGATGTCAGCTCAGCCTACTGTGGGGATCACTTCACAGTATTCATAAATCAAATCATCATGATGCACGCCTTAAAATTATACAGGGATGGGTGTCATTTGTCAGTGAAAGTGGAAAAATAAATAACATTAAAAGGTGGACTGATAGACATGATGGTTTCTGTGGGAAGGGCGGTGTGCGTGAGGCACACACATGCACACGTGATGAGTACCAGGCGGCTCGTGAGACCAGGGAGGTGCTCTTGTCCTGGCGCGAAGTCTTCGACACGTAAAGAGGAAAAGAGAAGGCAGAGGGCTGTTTTTTAGAGCATACCATGTCCGCTGCAGCTACACGTCAGTACACTCTTGGGTGACACTGTCCCAACTCGACCCACTCGGGGCTTTGTGCCTTCCTGCCCCCCACGGGCGCCTGCCACCCAGGGATCCAGGAATCCTGGGGCGTCCATGCCCCTCTGGGATGGGAAACCCTCAGCCAATGGGGTGGATCTCCTCTTTTAGGCAGACATTCTCCTGTATTCTCCTCTTTTAGGCAGACCGTTCTGGAGACCTGTGTCGGGCCGAATCCTGGCCCTACTGCCCAGAGCAAGAGCCGTGATACAGCCTCATCTGGACTTCTGCTTCTTTTCACCGGTGCCTCATCCCTGCACTCTTGGCTCGTTTCTCAGGTCACCTGCACTCAAGCCTTGTTTCATGTGTTGCTTCTAGAGGAACCTAAATGGAGATGGCGGGTACCAGGATTGGCCGAAACAGCAGATCCCCAGGATGTGAGCCTACACCCAGGGTTCTCATATCTATCAAGCAGAACAAGAGCCCTATGGCCGGTGTTCAGTGGGTGTACAGATCCAAATTCTGAGGTCCTCACCTGTGTGGGGCTGGGAGGAGGTCCCGGCAGAAGGCGAGCCGGCATCTGTATTAGCTCTACCCCTGGAATGGGGCGGGGTGGGGTGGCGGTAGGCACTGGTAATTACAGGGATTATTGAAGTTGGCTGATGTTTATTAACAGCTTTGGGAGCTTGGAAGAAAGACTGTTTGATGGACTCGAGTCAGCCATCCACTCCAGGAACTCTGTGATGACAGAGGACGCTGTGGCAACATTTAGAGACTTATGTTCGCCAACCAGAAAGGTAAGGCTCAAGACTTAACCATGTGGGGACACTGTGAGGGGACCTTGAGGGGCAGAATGCAAGGCTGGAGAGAGGCAAGTTTACTGACACGGCGTGCTCTCCCATGACCTGTGAGTTACCAGCTTGATGAAGGTACCTTAACCCCATTCCTGTGATTTTGGAAGCCAGCTTCTGGAACCTGGACCCCATATTGGAATACAGGAAATGAGGTGGAGATGCCAGGATGGGCGTGGCATCCTGAGGAATGTGTGAGACATCTCAAGGAGATGGGAATGTAAACATGGTGACCAAACAACCACCATCTGAGGACATCCCCCAAGCCGGGCCAGGGAACGCTGCCTTCAGGGAAGAAGGCACCAGTGAGCAGGGCCCTGGCACCCTCGAGAAGCCCAGTGAGGCTGTCCTCCACAGGCAAGGTGGAGCCGAAAATGCTGCCAGGGCCCGGAGGTGACGAGACTCCCTGGGGTGTCCCAGAGGACAACATAATTACCACAACAACCAGCTAGGCCAGCAAGCAGGGCGTGTTGGCCCCAAGGCAATGGCCCCTACACCACAGCGTTTCCAGAGGGTGGGACGATGGGGTGACCAGCAAGGATACGGCCTGACACATCTAACGAGGAAAGAAATAGTCAAGAACTCGGTGAGCGCAAGGCTGACGTCAGCCACTGCAATGGAAAGTTTGGTTCCTTCCTCCAGTTCCCAGCTCTGGGCCGGCTCTCCACTAAACAGCCAGCTGATGGAAGGCAGGGTTGGATGGACCCCTTGAGGAAGAACTCTGTGACGCCACTGCAGTACACACGACTATTCGCCTAATCCTTCCCCCACAGGACTCAGCTACCTGTGTCCCAGGAAAATGGTCCCCAGCCCTTGTGGGGATGGCGGGATACGTGTGAGCAGACACCCCAGGACATCTGACATGTCATCACTCCCCTTACCACACCGTAGGAGATCGGGGAGAAGGGGGCCATGGCCAGGGCCCTTCTGCAGTGGGTCCAACAAGCCAGAGGGCCTACCCTGTGGTGATTTCCCTGGTCCTGAGTGCGAATTGGGATGGTTTTACTTAACAGCCCCCAGACCCCTTACTGTAAGTCAGAGGCATTGTGGAGGGAAGAGCCAAGTGGAAATCATGGAAGTGTCCACCCCCCCAACTCAACCCACGACAAATCTGAAGACCACAATTCTTCCTGGAATGGCAGATCCCAGTGCCCCCTCTGCAGAGAACCTTCTCTCCATATCCCCACTCATATACACGTGAGCCCTGCAGAGCAGATCATGGTGGAAGACAGTGGACTGCTCACTGAGCAAGTTCAAGGCCAAGTGGCATCCGCCGTGTGGGCGTTGTGTTATCACCAGAGCAGTGAACACAGCCTCTGCATTTGGTCTGTGGCTCACGTCCTATTCTCTTCAAAACGATCAGTAAAAAGGATCAAAAGCAATTGGTTTGTGAGTAGGCAGGATAGCAGTGCACATTCTCTCTCTTGTCCCAGACCCTTAACTGCCCACCCTGATCATCAGCACATCCTATGGGCTGGTGCGCTGGCTGATATATAAACATCATGGTCCTTGGACCTAGGGAGCAGTAAACTGAGGCTTGGAAGCAACAGAGTAGAGTGATAGGGACAGCTTTTTTTTTTTTTAAGTTTATTTATTTTGAGAGAGAAAGCATGAGTGGGGATGAGGGATGGAGAGAGAAAATCCCAAGTAGGCTCCGCACTATCAGCCCAGGGACCCATGCAGGGTTCAAACTCAAGAACCATGAGATCATGACCTGAGCCAAAGTCAGACACTTAACCGGCAGAGCCACCCAGGTGTCCCTAAGGGACAGCTTCTAAATGGTGATGGTCTCGGCCAAGGTAAATAGGGAAAATCTGCCTCGTGGCTTCCAAGTGACTCCCCTCAACATTTAAGGACCTGAGAGGCTCCCAGCCTAAAAGAGCCAGCCTCCTTCATATCTTGGAGCTGTGGCACCTCTGACAGAAGTAAGGCAACCGAGAAATGCAGGGGGAGAAGGAAGGAGGAAATCTGCCATCAGAGCTTACTCCCCCTGCCAAAAACAAAGAACATAAAATGTGACCTGTGTGCACATTCCATTCCTTCTAAATTAATTGGCACGGGAACGGAACACTGAAGAGCCACGGTTTTATTTTGCACATGCAGGGGTGCGGCGGTGTCAGTGTCTACAATGCAGGAGGTCACACAACAAAAGAAAAGGCAATTCCAGGCAAGGCAAAGCGCACACCTTCCCAAGACCCCTGGGTACAGAACGCATATGATACTAGAGGAAAAAGACAGCAGTACAAACAAAATAGCCTTGAAAACCAACTACACATCAGGGACGCAGACTGTCCAATGTAACAGTGATGTACGACGTAACTTTTGAAAGTTATTTATTCCATTTCGATGATTCCAGTGGTAAATAAGCATTTCTTTAAAAAAATAAATAAATAAACGTAACACCAAAATTTACATGAGCAGGTCATGTGAACATTTTCTAGGTTTCCTATGCTCAGGGCTAAAAATAAGTACACTTGCATTATTTGTACACAAACCTCAACTGGATTAAAAAAATAAAAGGAGCTTGGTGACGTCACAGGTTGTGGGTCATGTTGGCAACGTGAAGACATCTTCAAGCCCTTCAGTGTAACTCTGGTAAAGCACCAATTCAGTGGAGTTGCATCCCTAGTACGCTCTATACCCTTTCACTCCCGGCCCGAAAGCCTGGCGAATTCCTGACGTGAGCCGCTCAGCCCCAGAGAGGCAGAGAGCCAACCCCCATAGGCTGTGGTGCCCTAGGCTTGAGGGACAAGTTAAGGGAATGGAGAAGATCAGAATGGAGGAGGGTTTGTACACATGGGCTCCCCAGATCCCTCAGCTCACAGAACAATGAGACAGAGAAGGAATATTCCGGGCAACTCTACAAGAAACTCTGTACCAGAGCTAAGAGCCTTTCAAAGATCCGGTGTTAATGGAAGCATCACGACATTAGCCACATGTCTGAAGCAAAACAGCCACAGGGAATGGGGACAATCAGTATGGAGCTGGAAGAATTTGTGGATGACCTGCCATGGCTTATGCATTCTATTTTTATCAACTGTGTTCATGTATTTATGCCTCTCATTCCAGAAAGATCTCTGTCCAGCATTCCAAAAGACGGTGGATGGAGTGTGTGAATTACAGTAGAAGAGGCAGGAAAATGGCAGAAGGGAGGAGAAATGAACCCGGGGGGACCAGTTCCTAATCCTTCGGGATTCACACGCAGTTACAGATTTAATTCTGCCTCCTCATCTCAGAGAAGCGATAAGTACGCAGCCTAAAAAGACCCAAAAATAAGTCTTAAAATTATAAAACAATTCTTAAAAGTTAAAAACAGACCTAACTTTCCACACAGGAAAGGAACATTTCAAGTGAATTTGAAATAGTGTTTTGATGGTACTTAGCCCAAGGATAAAAATACATCTTACACTGCATTTCAGGTCAAACAAAACTGCATCCAGTGGCTTTCACCCTAGCAATAATATTTACTACTATTTCAACCCATAATATATATAAGTAAGAAATTACGCTGGTCATTAGGAACCAACATTTTTCAGAAATAAAGTCAGAGAAAGTCAAGTAACCCTCCTGTCAAGAGGGCCACGTGGGAAATCTCTATACCTTCCACTCAATTTTCCCGTGACCATAAAATTGCTCTAAAAAATAAAGCCTATTTTTTTAAAAAGCCTATAATCTGCCATTTGAAATAAAAATACTAATATAACTTATCATTCTTCTTTCTCTTCCTACACAAATATTTATTTTGTAGCAATAGCCATGGAGACAGATTAGAAATGACACTAGCTAGTAGCATTAGCTCCTCTTGCACTGACATTATGGTCTCTAAATATTTCCCACTAAAAGGAACCAGAGCTCCTTCAAGAAATTACTTAGTCCGAATCTGGAGCAGAATATGTACAAAATAAACCTAAAGCTATCAACAACATTAGGGTCACAACAGAACGACAAAGAAGCAATTTGGCTCCAACCGGCCAAAGATGGGAGATTGTGAGCATCAGAAGACTGATCACTGCAATGGACTGAAACACATCAGACACATGAAAAGAGTCAAATTCGTGATATTCCCTGTCAGGCCAAAGGAAAGCTTATTGGCCATTTTTGGAGTTTGCTGGGGCATCAACTCTTTATTATGAAAACTGATGAATGACTAGAGCGGAAGAGTCTAGCATCTATCTTGCCTTCTTTACAGACTTTTTCCAAGCAATCAGTTGATGAAGAGAATTCTTTGTAGAAGAACCAGTTTTACTAACTGTGCAGAAGAAATGATGAAATGAAAAATCACCACTTTAGGGCCTGATGGCAGGATTAGATTTCTGAGTGCTCCAAAAACTCCTTCAGGATTCAGAGCAGAGGTAAAAGAAGCTTCTCCATTGTCTCTTGAACATAGAAAAGCTACATAACCACCTAGTCCTGGGAAACCTATGTAGTACTCTGGCCTAGTAAATTCTGCATTAAATGTACCAAACTTAAGAAAAAAAAATCACCATTTTGAAATCCCTAGTGGAATAGTGACTTTAGGCAATAATCATCAATGACTGCCAAAACATTAGATGAGAAGATGGTGAGGAACTTTCTAGTGGAGGAATCAAGCTGACAGCACCTGGGTCAGTCTTAGCATCACTGAAACCTATAGTCTTCCTGCCAAAAAAGAAAAATGTTGACTGTGAATCCATCTGGCCTCTAGCTGTAACTTTTATAGATCGCTCGCTCTACCAGTTCACAGAAAATATGAGGGAGAGTACAACACAGTAAACATTACCGCAAATCCAAAGTGTAGGAAATACTAAGATATAATAATACCCAGATAACCTGAACAAGTAAACGACATAAAGAACGGAGGATGTTTTATAGACTTAGATTTAAGAAATTTATCACCTACTGTATATGGACCTTGTTTTTATTTTATTTTTTTAGGTTTGTTTCTTTATTTATTTGAGAGAGAGAAAGAACGAGAACATGGGGGTGGGGCAGAGAGAAGGGGAGAGAAAGACTCAAGTGGGCTCTGTGGAGATCAGTCCCACAAACCATGAGATCATGACTGGAGTCGAAATCAAGAGTCAGACACTCAACTGACTGAGCCTCTCAGGTGCCTATGGACCTTGTTTCTAGATTCTGATTCTTTTTCTTTTTTAATGGTTTTTTTTTTTTTTTTGAGAGACAGAGAGAGACAGCGTGAGCAGGGGTGGGTCAGAGAGAGAGGGAGACACAGAATCGGAAGCAGGCTCCAGGCTCTGAGCTAGCTGTCAGCACAGAGCCCGATGCGGGGCTCGAACCCACAAACTGTGAGATCATGACCTGAGCCGAAGCCAGAAGCCAGACGCTTAACCAACCGAGCCACCCAGGCGCCCCTAGATTCTGATTCTAACTAAAAAACTGTAAAAAGACATAAAGAAACAAAATAACAAACTACACCTAAAGCTAACAGAAAGAAAGAAATAATAAAAATCAGAGCAGAGATAAATGAAAGAGAGAACAGAAAAACACTAGGAAAAGAAAAATCAATGACTGAGAGTTGGTTTTTTTTTAAAGTCACCAAAATTTACAAACCCTTAGCTAGATTAAGAAAGAGAGAAGACTCAAATAACTAAAATCAGAAATAAAAGAGGAGACATTACAACTGATGTCACAGAAATAAAAAAAATCATAAGATGCTACTATGAAAGATAATATGCCAACAAATCGGGTAATCTACAACAAATTAAAAAACTCCCTAGAAACATACAACCTACCAAGACTGGATCATAAGGAATGGAGGGGTGCCCTGGTGGCTCAGTCGGTTGAGCGGCCAGCTTCAGCTCCGGTCATGATCTCACAGTTCGTGGGTTCGAGCCCTGTGTCGGGCTCTCTGCTGACAGCTAGCTCAGAGCCTAGAGCCTACCTTCGAATTTTATTATCTCCCTCTCTCTCTGACCCTCCCCTGCTCATGCTGTATCTCTCTGTCTCTCAAAAATAAATAAAAAACATTAAAAAAATAAAGAAATAGAAAATCTGAGGAGACCAATAACTAGAAAGAAAATTGAATCAGTAACTGAAAATCTCAAAGAGAAATCCAGGACCAGATGGCTTCACCAGAAAATTCTACCAAACATTTAAGGAGAATTAACACCAATTTCCTTGAAACTCTTCCAACAAATCAAAGAGGAAATATTTCTAAGCTCATTCTATAAGGCCAACATTACTCTATTACCTAAGCCAGACAAGATATAACAAAAAAACTACAAATATTTCTGATGAATATTGATACATATATACATATGCACACACACATATATGCATAAAGTACCAGCAAACTGAATTCAACCATGACCAAGTGAGATTTAGTCCTGCAATGCTAGGGTGATTCAACATATGAAAATCAATCACCATGTTAACAGAATAAAGGACAAAAATCACATGATCATTTTAATTGAGGCAGAAATAGATTTGACAAGATTCAACACCATTTCAATGACAAAACACTCAACATACTTGGAATAAAAGGAAACCACCTCAACAAATTAAAGGCCACATATGAAAGCCCACAGCTAACACCACGCTCAATGGTGAAAGACCATAAGCTTTTCCTCTATGACCAGGAACAAGGCAAGAAAAGCAAATGGAAGGTTTCATATTCCAGAGAGAGAGAGAGAGAGAGAGAGAGAGAGAGAACTAACAAAAAATTTTGGCAAAATTGCAGAATACAAAATCAACATATAACAATCAATTGCATTTCTATACACCTGACAATGAGCAATCTGAAAAGGAATTAAGAAAACAATTTCGGGGCACCTGAGTGGCTCAGTCAGTTAAGTGGCCAACTTCAGCTCAGGTCATGATCTCATGGTTCGTGGGTTCGAGCCCCACATCAGGCTCTGTGCTAACAGCTCAGAGTCTGGAGGCTGCTTCGGATTCTGTGTCTCCCTCTCTCTCTGATCCTTCCCTGCTCACACTCTGTATCTCTCTCAAAAATAAATAAACGTTAAAAATTAAAAAAAAAAGTTTCATTTACAATAGCCTAAAAAAAAAAAACTTAATAAACTTAACCAGGGAGGTGAGACTCATACACTGAAAACTACAAAACATGGCTGAAATAAATGAAAGGAAGAAAGGAAGGAACGGATTAGAAGAACAGGTAAAAGATGTCCATTCTAACCCATGTGATATGCAGATTCCATACAATCTCTATCAAAGTCCCACCGCATTTTTCGCAGAAATTCATCCTAAATTTCATATGATATTTCAAGGAGCCCCAAGTACTCAAAACTTTGTGAAAAAGGAGGACAAAGTTGGAAGACTCACATTTCCTGATACCAAAAGATACTACAAAGCTACAGTAATCAACAGTGTGGTACTGACAGAAAAACACAAATAGACCAATGGAATAGGCTAGAAAGGCCAGAAATAAACCCTCACTCACATATATGCTCAAATGGCCTTCAACAAGGACTCTCAGGTCACTTGACAGGGAATGGACAGTCCCCTCAAAAAATGGTGTTGGGAGGGGAGCCTGGATTGTCCAATCAGTTAAGCATCCAACTTCGGCTCAGGGTCTGTGAGTCTGAGCCCCATGTTGGGCACGTCTAACAGCTCAGAGCCTGGAGCCTGCTTTGGATTCTGTGTCTCACTCTCTCTCTTTCTCTCTCTCTCTTAAACATAAATAAATGAATGAACAAAAGAAAGAAAAGAAATGGTGCTGGGAAAACTGGATGTCCACATGCAAAAAAAGAAATTGGACCCTTACCTTGCACCATACACAAAAATTAACTCAAAATGGACCAAAGACCTAAATACAAGACCCAAAACGATAAAGCTCCTAGAAGGAGACAGAGGGGAAAGCTTCAACACTAAATTTGGTATACGTTTTGGACATGACACCAAAGTGCAGGTGCAAAAACAAAACCAGACAACTAGGCCATCAAACTTAAAGACTTTTGCCCAGCAAGTGATACAATCAAAGTCATTTTTCGGAATGGGAGAAACTATTTGCAACTCCTATATCTGATAAGGGGTCAATATCCAGAATATACAAAGACCTCCTATAATTTAATAAAAATAAAAATTGAATAACCAGATATGAAAAATAGGTGAAAGACTTGAACGGACATTTCTCCAAAGATGATGGACTAATAAGCATAGGAAAAGATGTTCAACATCGCTAATCATCAGAGAAATGCAGATTATCACCTCACACCATTATCAAAAAAAAAAGAAGAAAAAGAAAAGACCCAGTGCTGGTGGGGATGTAGAGAAACCGGAGCTCTTGTCCACTGTGGTGGGAACGTAAAATCATGCAGCTGCTACAGAAAACAGTAGTGGGATGCCGCAAAAAAATGAAAAACAGAACTAACATATGGTCCAATAATCCCACTTCTGGGGATGCATCTAAAAGGACAGAAGGCAGGGCCTCAAAGAGAGGTTCACACACGCGTGTTCATCACAGCACCACTCACAAGAGACAAAAGGAGGAAACAACCCAAATGCCCACTGATGGGTGAACGGTAAACAAAATGTAGTATATCCATACAACGGAGTATTATTTGGCTACAAAAAGGAATGGAATGGAGTCCTGTCACATATCATAACATGGGGGAACACTGAGGATATCATGCTACGTGAAATAAGCCAGTCACAAAAAGACAGTAATGTTTGATTCCACTTATACGGGTACCCGGGGCAGTCAAATTCATCGAGACGGAAAGCAGAACGGTGGCTGCCGAGGGTGGAGGGCAGGGTGAAGAGGAGTCATTGTTTAATGAGGGGAGGTTCAGGTTTGCCTGATGGAAAAGTCCTGAAGATCGGATTCACAACGATGTCAATATACTTAAACTACTGAACTGCACACCTAAACATCATTAAGATGATCAACTAACTTTACGCTCTGCGTTTTTTTTTTTTATCACAGTGAAAAAAAGACAACTGAGATCATCAGGAAAAACTGAACACACATTCTCCACACAGTTAGCTGCATTTATCCTGTACTCACCTGTAACAGACACAACTACTTAACCCTGATGAGAGATCGGAGACCTGGCTTCCAGACCCGATCTCCTAACTAGATGTTAAACAATTTTAAAGAATTACTGTTACCGGGGCACCTGGCGGGCTCAGTCACTAGAACATGTGACTCTTGATCTGGGGGTTGTGAGTTTGAGCCCCACGTTTGGTGAAGAGATTGCTTAAAAATAAAGAATTACTATGACTTTTACTGGATACAGTGGCATTATGGACATGCTTTTTTTAAAAAGTTATTTCTGGTAAAGTTACGTTTTCCAAGATTTGCTTTAATATATTCCAGCCAAAAAAGGAAAAAGCAAGAGTATGAGGCAGCAGCACCCGAGAAGGAACAGTAGTGTGCTCTTAACTGAAGCTGCGTGATCAGTAAGAACCTGGGGATTCGCTGCGCTGCCCTCTCTACTTTGGGAATGTTTTTACATTTCACAATAAAGAAGTTTAAAACAAAATAAAGGGGAGAAATGAATGGCTGGATGTTTGGAAAGGACGGCATAGCATGAATTTATCACATGCTATTGTTCTTTTTTTTTTTTTTTTTTGAGAGACAGAGAGAGACAGCACAAGCAGGGGAGGGTCAGAGAGAGAGGGAGATACAGAATCAGAAGCAGGCTCCAGGCTCTGAGCTAGCTGTCAGCACAGAGCCTGACACGGGGCTCAAAGCCACAAACCATGAGATCATGACCTGAGCTGAAGCTGGAAGCTGGACGCTTAACCAACTGAGCCACCCAGGGGCCCCGCTATTGTTCATTTTTAAAAAGCATTACATCTCATTTTAAGTTGTGTTTAATAAATTAAAAAAAAAAAGAAACTAAAAGGAAATTGAAAGAATTTTCAAGCTTCACGGAAATGTTCCTCACTGCCTCCCCCCAGCCAAAACCCAGCAAAACAAAGAAGAGAAGTAGACGAGGAACCAGGACCAGAGGTGCACAGGGTGCCGTGGAGAGTGGCCCACCAGGAGTTTCTGCTGGGAACAATCTCACGTCATGGAACACAAACCGAGGGTGAGAGGTGTTGCAGAACATTCCCGAGACACAGGACGGGCCTGCCTCGCCTCACTCTGGAACAGAACGAAGTCAGTTCGGTGAGGACTTCAGCACGAGGATGAAGGATGCACAAGATCGCAAAATGATGGCATCCAAGACAAAAGAGAGACAAAGGTGCAAGATTTGAAATAAAGAAGGAAGCTGAAGGAAGCTAATTTCACGGAACTCAGAACACTGCTGAGAAAGATCCAAACTTGAGAAAGCAGTGAAATAACTCATGAGGTGGGCAAGCGGCCCACCACCAGCTGCACCTAAGGGTGCAAACAAATGGCGTCAGCGGCACAGCAGCTGAAATCCAAACCAAAAAGAGGCAGAAAGGCAACTGGAATGATCCAATGACCAGGGTCAGGTCCCAAGGATAAGGGAGGGCTTGGAAGCGCGGCCATCCTGAGGCCGGCAGGGCGTGGCGAGCGAGGAGGGCACCGTGGAGAAGGGGGTCAGACGTGGGAGCTGAGCTGCCGCCCTGTGCAAAGTTGCATCTCTGTCATCCCACCATCATCTATAACATGTGTGAAAAGACCAAGGTTCCTTCCACAGTTCTGAATAAAGTGTTCTCCAAATGTATCCCTGCTGCAAGATGATTAAACACAAGTGGATACAAAACAAGGAAACCACTGAGATCTCGACTCAGAGATACATTTTAAACTGGCCTGGCAGGCTCCCTGGTCAATATCTTCGCTGCTGGCAAAGAGGAAAGGTCCCAGGATCCCCGGGGAGTCCATCATCATATGCCAAGAAGGCAAGGAGGAAGCTGACAAAGCTCCGTCTGGCCAGGCAAGATACAGTGGCACAGGCCAAAGAAGGCAGACCCTAGCAGGGGCTGCCTGACACTGCGGGTCCCTGGCCGCAGGCAGCGTGCTACCCACTCACCCTCCCCCAGTCTGGCTGCCTCATGAGTCCTCCGGGCACCTGTGCCGAATGCAGTTAGCAGGCCCCACACAATGTTTAAATACTAACACCGCCATGTGCGTCCTGTGTGACTGTGCCCCGTGTCACTTACACCATGTCTCAATACTATCTCCCCGAAACCATCCTGAGGTAGATAGAATTATCCTCGCTTTAGGGTGAGGGAAACCACGGCCCAGTGAGGTCAAGTCATTTGCCAGGATGCCAGCTGGTGGATGAGCAGCAGGTGGGCCTCTCCAGGCAGGGCGGTGGAGAGAGACTCCCAATCACAAAAGAGTCAGTGCTGAGCCGAGGTCCCCAAGCTTCTCAGTGCAACTTTTTCTAAGAGGAGAGCTTACTGACTTCTACCTCAGGGTCGGAGGGTGTCTTTCCTCTGGCACAAGAGGCTTGGTCCACCGCAGGGGGTCGAAAGCCCAGCTGCATGGCACTACGTTCCTATGGCCAGAGCCTTGGGCCAACCCTCATGCGGTGAGGGATGGAGGGGTGGGTGTTGGAGGGGAGGCCACCCAGCCGGCAACACAGTGGCAGCCAGCCACGACCAGGGCCCAGGAGGAAAGCACAAAGCCCTGCCGCTCCCCATGCGACCCCCCAACTTCCCCTGTGCAGAGCAAACCTGTTTCTCACAAAACACAGACCCAAACCTGGGCGCGAGGAAGGAGCGCTCCAGTCTCTTGACCCTTCTTCCAGTGAAATGGACACCCTCCAATGAAACGAGGCCCTTCCAGGCTCTGGCCTAGGCAGTCGTGGAGAAACAGAAATCAGCTTCAAGCAAACCAGTCTGAAAGACCAGGAGGTTCTACGCCCTTGTTCACTGTCTCCGCACGGTTCCATGGGTCTGAGTCCTGCACTCACTGGTAACAGACACAGCAACCTACCCATCGGACAGCGGGAAAGGAGGCCCAGCTTCTAGCCAAGGGTCTCCTACATACCCTGTCGTGTGGCCAATGCCCTACTTCTCTCTGCCTCGGGTTCCTCACCTTCCAGTAGGGAAAAGCAGCCTGTCCTTCATGACCTCACCCAAGTGTTGCACAAAAAGAGACCGGGGAGGCAAACCCCCTCCGATTTTCTCAGCAGCAGAACCCTTACCCGACCCATCGCCTACCACTGTGCGCGTGGGTCTTTCTGGGCCGGGGGCAGTAAAACTCAAGGCTGTGAAACAGCATGAGCCCTGTGTCCCGGCAGGTTTGGGCAGATGCCCTCAATAAAGGTGACCCTGACAGAACCAAGAGGGAAGAGAAATAATTCTTCTGCGGTCCCAGCGGGGCCTCCCTCTTGCCTGTTCCGGATTACCCTTCCCCAGAAAGCTCTGAATCAGTGCTACTGGAAAGTGCCTAAGTCCTAAAGAGGGTTTAAAAATGCTGTTCTGCATTTAGAGGTCTCCCTTTCCTTTCCAGTAACCCCATTTCAGCGCAGCTCCACAAGCTCCACCGACAAGGAGGGCTCGCTCCACGCTGTCGGGAAAAGAGACGCTTGTTCTGACACATGTGACCTCAGTGGCCTCGCAGATACATAGAAATCAGTCACTGGCCATCTACAGTTGGCCCGGCACAAGTTACTGTTCCAGCCAGGCTTGTGACCAAGCGGGTATGGGCAGGGCTGGGCAGGAGAGGCCGCACAGGGTAAAGCGGGCAACCTGCTCTCAAGAGGGATGAACGGTGAAGGGCAAGAGCACTGAGGAGGCACACAGGGCAGGGCCAGGTTCAAGGAGCCCGCTGCAGGATGAGCTCCGTAATCTCCGCCCTGCTGCCCAATCTCATGGGGATCCCGTAGTAGGCTGTGCCTGGGCTGACATACACGAATGTAGTCTGGGCCACCTGGTAGAGGCCAGCAAAGAAGGGGTTCAGGAGATAGGCTGCCACGTTCAACGGGAAGATTTGCCCGGCGTGCGTGTGCCCAGAAAGAATCAGGTTAATATCTGGGCGAGCCTGCAGGGCTCTCTTGGCAGCCAGGGGCTGGTGAGCCAGCAAGATGGTGGTGTGCTCCGGGCTGCAGCCCCCCAGGGCCTTGCCAAGATCCATGCCATGGCCGTAGTAGTGCAGGATGTCTGCCTCGATGTCATCCACCCCAGCCAGGCAGATCCAGTCATCGCCCTCACCGCCCCTGGGTGGGGCCCCCGTGGCGGAGATCTTCACATTCTCGTTGTGAAGGGGCCTGACGTTCAGCGACTCCAGGAGCGCGAACCAGTTGCTGACATCCGACGTGTAGTACTCATGATTGCCCGTGACGAAGTAGGTGCCGAGGCGCGAGTGCAGCTGGTCTAAGGGGGCGACCGCCGTCCGGAGGACAGAGGCCTCCGAGTCACAGAGGTCACCCACGATCACGGTGATGTCTGGTTGCAGCACGTTCACCATCCTCACGAACATCTCCATCTTGGTCCTGCCCACGGTGGGGCCCAAGTGAATGTCGGAGAGGAGCGCGATCTTGAAGCCGTCCATCGAGGGAGGCAGCTGGTGGATGGGCACCTGCACGGTTTTCACCGCCGGGGGCCGGGCAGCATTCAGAAGGCCGGCCACACTGAGCACAGCGGTCACGGCCACCGCCAGGGCCGGCCTGACCGCCAGCTTCCTTGTCTGGTCAAGGCTGCCCACGACCCTCCCGCGGCGCCAGGCCAAGAGCTGATAGGCCAGCTCCACGCCACTGAGGGTACAGAGGAAGAAGAGCATGATGATGTACGCCCCCAGGCAGGAGTAGGCTGCCAAGGAGAAGAGGTAGGGCTCCTCGGCCACCAAAAAGAGCATGGTGAAGAAACTGGAATGGGCCAGCGCCAGAAACGCCACCACGGCCATCTTCCAAAGCTGAAAGCAGGTGGACTCTGCGGCGGCGGAGTGGCTGAGGTTGCTGACTGTGCTATGCCAGATGTAGACGGAGCCAATGAGCATGAGCGAGTTGGCAAACAGGGCGAGCTGCAGGCGGAAGAGCCAACGCCAGGCCCCGAGCTCGAGGCTCCCGGCCAGATAGGAGCGGGATGCGATCATGGACACGAAGACAGTGCCGGCAGCCAGCGCAGCCTTCCTACCCAGCGACAGCTGCCTGAAGGTCGCCATTGTCTCTGCTCCTAAGAGGGTCCCCTGGCAGCTCTGTGCGGGCGGGCTCTGCAAGGTTCCTTAGAAAGGACAATGGCCAAGGACAGGTTTCCAGATCAGCTCCGCCTGCAACCAGGAACCTGCGTCAGCTTTGTGGGATATTAGAGTTTCCTTGTCCCCATTCAAAACCTGAAGGCCACTCGCCTCTACCCAACCTGCCTTAAATCCAAGCCACTCAAACACGGCAGTTGCTACGATTTGTTATGAACAAACACACACAGGGGACTGGACGATGATGGGAGGGTCTCCATCGTCTTATAGTTTTCCAAATATATAAAAGTCTTTCCATAAAGCATAGAACTTTCTTTTTTAGAATAAGAAAAACATTATTCTAAATGAGCAGTTCTCAAAGTGTGGTGCGGGACGACCCTCACAGGAGGATCATTTAGGCAAAATGATTTCTATGGTAACACTAGGCTATGACTGACTTTTATTCTCCGGCTCCGTGACACATGACATGGAGAGACTGAATGCACCAGATGTCATCTATTATTGACAGATGTGAAAAAGATTCGCAAAAATGCAAAAACAGTGCCACTCTTCTCCTAAACTCTGGGGAGAAATCTTGTGATTTTTCCAAAAATGTGTGTGTGTGTGTGTGTGTGTGTGTGTATGTAGTTTGTGAACATGTAATGATTTCTTATTTCTTGAGTAAATTAATAAATATTTGAAAACCTTGTTTGAATTTCTAGGACAAAGTTAACCTTTTTCCAGGGGGCTGCCCTGTCCACAAGCTAATCCATAAATGCAGATCTCTCCCGTCCCCCAACCCTCCCAGCTACAGGTTAAGATCTGCCCTCCTCCTCATCTCTCTCGGCCACGTTCTGGAACAGTTCCCCAGTCCCACCCTGGCCAGTGGTTCTCGAAGCTGCACAGCTCTCACCCAAGGGCTCCTCCAGGCCTTCTAGACAAAAAAAGGAAGGAAGGAAAGGAGGGAGGGAGGGAGGGAGGGAGGGAGGGAGGGAGGAAGGAAGGAAAGAAAGAAAGAAAGAAAGAAAGAAAGAAAGAAAGAAAGAAAGAAAGAAAGAAAGAAAGGAGGGAGGGAGGGAGGGAAGGAGGGAGGGAGGAAAGAAAGAAAGAAATAGAAGAGAAGAGAAGAAAAAGGAGCATAGAGACCAGACACCAAAGACAGAAGTTAGCAAGAACTCAGTTTGAGGTGATCTTTCCCCAAGAACCCCAAATTCCACTATTTTCAGCAGCTGTTTTGCAACTACTTGAAATTTTCAGCCCTGGTGTTTAGAGAAATGTGTGACTTTGCCTAGGCAAGGTATCAAAAGCCTTTTATCAAGGGGTACAGTTTACAAAGTCAATGGGCCCAAATTTCACCCCTTCTACTGAACACGCGCCCCAGCCTCGGCCCACCCAAACTTTCGGAGGAACCAGTTTGATTTGCTGAACGTGCAGAGAGGCAGGTGCTCATTTCAATGGCCTGTCCGCCCCCCCTCCCCCAACTTTCCGCGGCTGTGAAGCCCACCTCCCCAGGCCGCGGTTTGGATGCCCCCCCCCTCCGCCCCGCTTTGTCTCTGACTGGCTAACCGAGGCTGCCCTTCTTCCCCCGCCAATCTCGCACGCCCCCACCGCCTCACTTGCTCGCTCCGCCAGACCCCCCTCCGGCCACGCCGGCTGCCACCTGCAGCCCACCCCTGGCCCGCACCGCCAAACCCTGAGGATCTGGAAAATACAAGCGAAAGTAGGTAGCAGGGAGTGCCGAGAAGGGGGCGAGATGTTTGAAAGGACACCACCTCGAAGGAAATCAGTCCTACGTTGCCATCGCAGGGGCCTCGGCTGACCCCATTTTTCTCCTTCCGGAGTGCTCCGCAGCGCCCGAAATGGGCGAGGGAGGGCGCCCCAAGCCAGAGCCCACGGCGCCCTCCAAATTCTGCGCGCTCCTTGAACTCCCCCTCCCGGAAAACTGCAAGGCTGGAAAGGCTGGGGGCGCACCTTCCGTCACCCCGTCCTCGCACCGACGGGGAAGACAGTCCAAAACGAAAGGGGAAAGCCGGGGGGAGCGCGCGAGCGACAGACCTACCGGGAAGGACGCGCGCCCCGCCTGGCCCGCCCCCGACGGGAGGGCCGGTCCACTGCCTGCGCCCCGCCGGCTGCCGGCCTGCGGGGACGCGCTCCGGGGTCCCAGGCCCACGGCCCGCAGGACCCCGGCGGGCCACAGCCGCAGCCTGGTCCCCGCCGGCCCGCCCCCTCTCCGCGCGCCCCCGCGCACCGGGCCCCGGGG
>NC_043704.1:148472179-148564362 GCF_006229205.1 Suricata suricatta
CATAGGGGTGAAAGTAACCCTTTGAATTAATGTTTTTGCATTCTCGGGTAAATACCGCATAGGGTACTGCAATTGCTGAATCATAAGATAGTTCTCTTTTGCTTTTAAATATGTATTGCTTTGGGGGCACCTGGGGGACTCAGTTGGATGAGCATCTGACTCTTCATTTCAGCTCAGGTCATGATCTCAAGGTTCCTGGGTTTGAGCCCCAAGTAGGGTTCTGCTTAGACAGAGTGGAATCCGCTTGGAGTTCTCTCTTCCTCTCTTTCTGTGCCTCCACCACTCATGTTCTCTCAAAAAATAAATAAACACACAAGCATTGCCTTTAAATATATACATACATATTTAAATTTTCCCAGCTGTGTTAGTTGTAATTGAATGAGCACAAAATTCATTTGTTTTAAATATTTTGTTTTGTTACCTCCTTATTTTGAAAAATAAAATGTAAGGTTAAATTAGGCTATTCTTGTTAATAGAATGTTTCTCTCCTGGATTAAACTTGAATTAGGTCCCTCCTGTCTTTGCCTGGCCTGCATTGCCTGGTCTTAGCCAAGAATCCAGCCAAGTCAGTTTAGGGAAAAGCCCCCCACTCTTGATAATTGATCAACTTCCTCATCCCCTACCTTGACTTCTAAGTCTTTCACTTGCTCTTAGCAAGAATCTTTCAATATAGCCCCTCTTGTAATTTTCCACTCACAACCCCCTCTGCTGGCCAGCTAGAAATCCCCTGCTGTCTTTGTTCTACTTAGAACTGAACCCCGGGGTACCTGGGTGGCTCAGCTGGTTAAGCGTCCAGCTTCGGCTCAGGTCATGATCTCACGGTTTGTGTGTTCGAGCCCTGCATCGGGCTCTGCTGGTGGCTCAGAGCCCAGAGCCTGCTTCGGATTCTGTATCTCTCTCTTTCTCTCTCTCTGACCCTCCCCTGCTTGCACTGACTCTCTCTCTCTCAAAAAAAAGAAACATTAAAAAATTTAAAAAAAGAATTGAAACCCATCTTCTGCCCTCATTGCAACATCCTGAAGGAAGTCTTCCTTACCACGCTGACAAGTATCAGAATAATTTTTTCTTTGACATTATTTTCTACAACTTCTGGATCCTTTAAAACCCTTAATTTAGTTTTTTGTAGTGTTTATTTGTTTTTTGAGAGAGAGAGTGTGCGCACATGCATACTAGCAGAGAAGGGGCAGAGAGAAGGGAAGAGAGAGAATCCCAAGTAGGCTCTGTACTGTCAGCCTCTCATGAACCATGAGGTCATGACTGGAGCCAAAATCAGGAGTAGGACGCTTAACAGACTGAGCCACCCAGGCACTCCCAGGCATCAATTTGGTTTTGAATGGCTGGGAGAAATAACTATACAAGTCAAGACGGGTGGTTACTTATGGGGGTGGGGAACTGAGATTGGATCCCACCCATGCAGGGGCTTCTGGGATTTGGGAGGGAACAGAGTTTTGTTTCTTGTCCTGGAGGGTGGTCACAAGGGTTTTCTCCCTAACAGAATTCATTAACGTATTTGTTTTGTGTCCGTTCTGTATCTGTTTCTAAAATAAGTTAAAAAGTTATATTTACTTCTTAAAAGTGTTTCAAAAAACCTTTCCTACCATGTAACAAAGTAGCTAAAATTCCATTTGTTCCCTCCGTTCTCTCTCCCCACCAGACATTTGCTTGAGAAACAGAGGAACCGTCCTGGGCTTTCCCTGCTCAGGTTTTCCCATCCTTGAACACCGCCTCCGCCTCCTTGTACTGGGAATTTCTGTTCAAACTTGGCGGTCCTGGTCCAATACTGCTCTAACTTGGTGATCCTCATCCAATACCAAAGAACAAGGGTTTTGGAAGCTGGCCCAGGCGGTTAAAATTCCAGCTATGCCATCGGTGTGACTCTGGGCAAGTTACTTAACTTCTCTGAACTTTATTTAGTTCCTTCATTGGTAAAATGGGGATAACAATATGAGACTCACCGGGTAGTTGGGGAAGTTAGTGGAGGTGATGGATACAGGACATTTGGCGCATATGGAATATTCGTAGGACAGCTGTGATGTCAGAATCAGGCATGTAGCTTCATTTCCTGAGTTTGGTAAGGGTACAAAGTCTAAAGATGAAACAATAGTTTTGTATTAGTGTATTGCTTTTAATACTCACACTGTGGTTATATAAGAGAATGTCTTTGTTTTTAGGTAATAAAAGGGCATCACCTTTGCAATTTTCAAACAGTTCAGGAAAAAAGTGTATAGACATGCAGGACAATAAAGCAAATATGGTAAAATGTTGACATTTGGGAACTCAAGCAAGGAATACTTTGTACCGTTTTTTCTTTTTTCTTTCATTTTTTTAAAAGTTTACTTATTTTTTGGAAGAGAGAGAATGCAAGCAGGGGAGGAATAGAGAGAGAGGGGGAGACATCGAATCCGAAGCAGGCTCCAGGCTCTGAGCTGTCATCCCAGAGCCCGACGTGGGGCTGGAACCCATGAGCTGTGAGATCATGACCTCAGCTGAAGTCAGATGTTTAACTGACTGAGCCACCCAGGCGCCCCTCTTTTTCTTTTTAAGTTTGTTTATTTATTTACGTATTTATTTAAAGAGACAGCATGAGTCAGGGAGGAGCAGAGAGAGAGGGAGAGACAGAATCCCACCAGAGCCCGACACAGAGCTCGAACTCACAAACCATGAGATCATGACCTGAGCCCAAACCAAGCATCAGATGCTTAACTGCCTGAGCCACTCAGGCGCCCTTTCAACTTCTTTCTGAGTTATTGCCAAAGGAAGTTAAAAATATTTGTTTTAATCCTTAGCACATGACATATTCAACTTTTCCCACCCCTTTCCCCATTTATAATAAAGACCCACAGTGATACACACAGCAGGCATTCCTAACTGAGTCGGGGCACAGGGGTGGACAAAGGCCAGCAGCCTAACCTGGCCTGCTTCTGTGCTTGTATGGCCCGTTTGCTATTTATATTTTTAAATAGTAGGGAAAAAAATCAAAAGAAGAATAACATTCGTGACTTTTATTTAAAAAAATTTTTTTAATGTTTCATTTATGTTTGAGAGAGAGACACACAGCATGAGCGGGGGAGGGCAGAGAGAGAGGGAGACACAGAATCCAAAGCAGGCTCCAGGTTCTGAGCTGTCAGCACAGAGCCTGACGTGGGGCTCGAACCCATGAACTGTGAGATCATGTTGGATGCTGAACCGACAGAGCCACCCGGGCGCCCCTCCGTGACTTTTAAAAACGATACGAGATTGCGATGTCAGTGTCCACAGATAAAGTTGTATTAGAACTCAGCCACTTCCCCTCCCCTCCATGTGGTGTGTAACTGCTTTTGCACCACAAGGGCAGAGCTAAGTCACTGAAACAGAGACCTTAAGGCCCACGGAGCCTAAAATATTTTTTCCCCTCTGCAATGCTCAGCCATTTTACTTGAGATGTTAAAAAAGAAAGAAAGAAAGAAAGAAAGAAAGAAAGAAAGAAAGAAAGAAAGAAAAAGAAAGAAAGAAAAGAAAAGAAAAGAAGTTTTAGAATAGTTGTTTCAATTTAAACCTTCATGAGGAGGGATGGGACAATAGTGCTGTGATGTGGTTCGTGTCTGAGGGGCAGTGCTGGTCAGGGTCCTTCAGACCACACGCTGGTACGGGTCTGCCTTCCCTTGGTCTGGCGTGGCGAAGGGGCCAGCCTGGCCTAGAGAGAAGGGGTGGCCAAAAGTGGCTTTCAAGTTCATTCATTTTGGTTTTTTAGCCCATCTTCTCTCTTCCTTTTTCAATTGTTCTATTCCCGGTTCGTCTGTGCAGATGGAGTCCACCTGATGTGAAGATGAGGAAGGGCAGGCCCTCAAA
The DNA here is from genome assembly GCF_006229205.1 of Suricata suricatta. NCBI lineage: Eukaryota > Metazoa > Chordata > Mammalia > Carnivora > Herpestidae > Suricata > Suricata suricatta. The sequence continues at coordinate 148,476,008 of NC_043704.1, forward strand.
GCGCAGCAGGATGAGGAGGATCACATAGTAGGGGTGAGAAGGAGCTGCACGTTGTCCAGTCTTCTTCAAAGCAATGCTGAAAGTGGAGCCCCACCGTGACGAGGGCTGCAAGGAAATGAGCGCCGTGTACACTGTGAACAGGACCAAGCACTTCTGGTTGCTCTCGCTGACGCAGTTACTGACCCAGGGACAGTGGTGGCCCATCTTCCGGATTCACCGCTTCCAGACACTGCAGTGGTGGGCTCGGCCCGGCCTGATGCTGCAGCGTTTGAGACACTTGCAAACCACCTGCCCGGGCTCCAGCTGTAAACTCTCGATGAATTCTTTAGCGGCGTTTCCTTTGGGCACCGCGCGGGGATCCGTCAGCATGGCCGGGCAGTGGGAAGCCAGGGCCAGGAAGGCCAGCAGGCTGGACACGATGCCGTTGATGACGCTGTACACAGTCTCGGGATGGAATCGGCATGACGAAGAGGACCGTGAAAAGCTGGGTGGGGATGAGCATCATAAGCTATTCTGCCCATATTGGCATCGCGAAGCCGGAGGCAGTTCTCTAGTCCCAGGCCCCGGTGGGCCCCCCGCCCCGCTGCCGTCGCCTCCCCTGCAGCCCCCGACCTGGGACCTGGCCTCCGGCTGCGGCTGCGGCGATGGCTTCCTGGACTCGTCCAGACGGGGCGGCGCGCAGGAGAAGCCCATGGAGCTGCGGGCGGTGGCGGCAGCAGCGGTGGCTCTACACAATATTTTTCATGTGGCACTTTACAGTAGAAGTTGGCCCAGGGAATGTAGATTGTGGTTTGTTCTCGCGGTTGCTGAGCTGATGTTTTACCAGCAGCGTGTCACCTCCGCCTCACAATCCAAGGTGTGTCTTATCCACACTTCACAGACGAGAAAACTGAGGCACAGAGGAGTTAATAGACTCACCACAGGGCTGGGCAGGAATGAAATCTCTAAAATCCCCTTGCCTGAATTTAGCAGGAGGTATTTTTCCGAGGCCGTGCTTTGGCTTCTACTTTATTCTTCAGTTCCCGCCCAAGTGTGCACGCGGAGTTTGCTGCTCCAGGCTGTGGGGGGCACGAAATGACCGTGAGCAGGCGGTCCCCCTGTAGGGACCCGGCTCCGGTGAGGTGTGACCACGCACAGTTAAACACGGCGTGTGGCTCTCGTATGGACCCGCGCTCCACACAGTGCGGCCCGAGTGCCCGAGGTGTGAGACACGTTCAGGGATTCAGACTGGGTCTTCGGAAACCCGTCGCAAGTTGAGAAAGTTTGTCAGGTGAATCAAATAGCGAAGAAAGGCAGTGTGAATTTTCTGTGTCCCTCTTCTAGTTATTTATTTTAACTATATTTTTACAGCAGGATCAGTCCTTGGAACATGGGAAGAAGCACTGATAACCCCAGGAAGAAAACCGATGCTTCTCCAGAGGTAGTTTTAAGAAGCACAGCGGCTCATCTTAGCCTGAGAACAGTGAAGGGGACAAGAGATGTGTGGCCCAGAAACGCAGATGAAAACCCCGTTTTTCTGTGCTCACAGGGCTGTTTGCACAAGTGAGTCTCAACCCCTCTGACCAATCTGGTTTCCCTCACAGTCCTGAAGATTTCCTATTTTGCAAATTTCAAGTCTTAACGTCAGTTCTGATCTGTATTTCAGCGTAAACATTGAACTAACTTACTTGACTTTTCTAATTTTTAGAAAATTCTATTCATTGTAATTTGGAATAGGTTTTAGGAGCACAAAAGGATATATGTTAAAGGCAAGGAAAAAGCAAGCCTCCACTAAAGACATGACGTCTTGTTAAACGGCTCCTCCTGCCCTTCTTTTAACCTGAAGGAAAACCTGTCTGGGGGCTTCTTTTTTTCTTTTTTTCTAAGTGTTTATTCATTTTTGAGAGTGAGAGAGAGAGAGAGAGAGAGAGAATTGGAAGCAGGCTCCATGCTGCCTGCACAAAGTCCAACAAGAGGCTCCATCTCACAAACTGTGACATCATGACCTGAGCTGAAGTCAGATGCTCAACCGACTGAGCCCCCAGGTGCCCCTAAAACCTGTTCAGGCTTCTAAACTTTTGGCTTAGACCAGCATTCAGTCTGGTGCCAAACTTCCAATGGAATTCCAATCCACATAATAAACATTTTCTCCATAGAGGCTATCTTAATAAATTAATCCTTCACTTTGATCGGTTTAATGGTCTTAACATTCCCTGTTTTAAACAGCTACATTACTTAATTAAAACAATGTTAAAAAAAAAAAAAAAAAAGACGGGACACCTAAATGCAATGCATGATCTCAGATTGGATCTTCAACCAGGGGGGAAAATAACTACAAAAAACATTATTGGAACAATTAATGAAAGTTGAATATAGACTGTGGATTAAAAAATAATATTCTATCAATATTGAAATTCCTGATTTTTATAATGATCCTGTGGCTATGTTCTTTGGAAATACACTGAAATATTTAGGGTAAAGCAGTATAACTTACCTCAAATGGTAATAATAACATGTATCTATCTATATATATATGTACATATTTATGTTATACATAGTATATATTATATATCGTATGTGTATATGTATATTACTTGTATAGAATGAGACCACAAGTTATGAAGCAAATAAGGTAAAAGGTTAACTATGGATGAATTAGGTATAGGGCATCCAGAAATTCCTATGTCAAAATAAAAAGTTATTTAAAAATAAAGCAATACGTTCTCCTGCCTAAGACATAAACGGATCTGCTGCCCAGCAATTCCTTATCTTTCTCACATGTCTTTAAGTTTTCTGACTCAGAACTCCTGAGGCTTGTGTCCTGGGGTTAAGTTGTGCAACCACCTGATGGGTATGGTAATGAAACAATAAAAAAGATAAAATTGTGAAAGAATTGGCCACCAGTGTGTTCACATTCCAATAAAAGTCAGCAACTGGGGATCAGGAGCTGGATTGCACCATGTGGCGGTCATGAGTGTGAAGACACCCTTGTCCCCGTGTCCTCCAACTTCCTTTCAGGAGTTCGAGATGATAGAAATGTAAAACGCCCCAAGTGACACCTGACTTAGGAGGAAGAACTGACGACTTTGTTCCAAACCCTCCTTCCTCCTCTGTTCTTTCTATCGCCTGACTGTCAAGAGCATCTGTTTTTCCAGGAGGTCCCAGCTCCTTTCCCTCTTGTGTTGGGTCTACGCCTGTTGTTTCTTTCTTTCTTTTTTTTTTAATGTTTGTTTATTTTTGAGAGAGAGAGAGAGACAGAGACCGAGACAGAGCTTGAGCAGGGGAGGGTCAGAGAGAGAGGGAGACACAGAATCCGAAGCAGGCTCCAGGCTCTGAGCTGTCAGCACAGAGCCCGATGTGGGGTTTGAACCCACGAACTGTGAGATCATGACCTGGGCTGAAATCGGAAGCTTAACCGACTGAGCCACCCAGGTGCCCCTACGCCTATTGTTTCTTCTTCACTGGGGCCCTTAGAGGTTGCCCACCTCTCTGTCTTTACAGCTACATCTGCACCTGGGGCTCACTTCTCGGAAAGATCACAGTTGTTTGCTAGTGCGATAGAAGGTTGCAACCAGCCGTGCCCAGCAGGGCTATTCATTCTGACAACTACCGGGTCGGTCCCTCAGTGTCTGACGTTTATACAGTTGCTGGAGTGGTCACATTTAATGAGGGCAATGGACATAATCCGGATTTCCAGTCTCTCTTCACAGATCAGAAGATCTCATAACACCAGGCCCTCAGGCCCTCTGGGGTAACAGTAGATGGGACCGGAGACATTTTTTAGGCAGGGCTGGCCCCTCTCTTAGACAACGGTCTCCATCTGGTCCACTGCACTTTTGACATAACCCGCAGGCTCCATGGGATGCTTCGTTTTGGAACTCATAGATCAGAGAGTATCTGCGGTCTTGTGATCACAGTCTGTAGAAGTGCCGTATTGAACACACCTATGTGACACCACAGGCTCCCTAGTCACCTGGCTTCTGAGCCCTAGGCTGCTGCTCTAGACTAGATTACTGCTGTAGACTGAAGGTTTGTGTCCTCGCCCCCAAATATCACGTGTTGGAACCTAATTCCTCATGTGATGGTACTTGAAGGTGGGGTCGATGGGGTCTTTTACGTGATTAGGTCCTGAGGACAGAACTCTCATGAGTGGGATTAGTGCCCTTATAGAAGGGACTTCAGAGGGATGCCTGGGGGCCTCAGTTGGTTAAGCTCCCGACTTCTGACTTGAGCTCAAGTCATGATCTCCCAGTTCGTGGGTTCAAGCCCTGAGTCAGGCTCTGAGCCAACAGTAGAGCCTGCTTGAAATTCTCCTTCTTTCTCTGCCACTCTCCCACGTGCACTCTCTCTGTCTCTCTCAAAATAAATAAATAAATAAGAAGAAGAAGAAGAAGAAGACGACGAAGACAACAAGGTCTCCAGAGAGCTGCCTGGCCCCTTGTACCATGTGAGGACCAGAGCTATCTATGGAGATGGCTACCCATGAAGCCAGAAAGTGGGCTCTCACCAGAACTGAATCTGCTAGCAACTTAACCTTGGACTCCTCAGTCCCCGGAACTGTGAGAAATGAATTTCCATGTTTAGCCGCCCGTTCTGTGGCATTTTTGTTCTAGCAGCCTGAGCAGTCTGAGACAGTCCCAGCCCTCTTTGCGGCCCACAGAGTACCCTGTCCGTGGCTCCACTCCAGCCCTAACAGTAGGCTCACAGAAGATTTCCTCCTCTGTCTTCTCCAGGCTTTGAGTTCCCTGCAGAAAAGTTTGATGTCGTTTCTCTAATAGGTACCTGGCACATAGGTTTAGGTAACAAATAAAAAGCAATAGGTGTCTTAACCTCTATTCAACTTGAAGTTCCTCTTGGTCAAGGATGCATGTGTGATTCACCCTAGCATTCCAGCGCCCAGGGAAGGATCTGCTTTAGGTAGATGCTGAACAGTGTATGGAAAGAATGAATAAATTCACAATATGAAAGAGAATTTGTCATTAATGTCACATGGGGAGCACTGGCTCCTCATGGGCGGAGACACTGTTAGACAAAGCTCTGTTGAGGCCCCACACCCCAGAAGCAGGAATAGCCACACGTCTGGCATGGTCTGGTTTCACTTCCTTCTACAAACTGTGTTGAGTTATAATGGAAAGCACTGTTTCCTTGACTATCACCTGCCCACCTTGCCCCTTTGCACAGAACCTTTGCCGGCCCCCTCTCCCGCTCCCACTCTTCACACGCAAGCCCTGGAGGCCTTCTTTCAGTCTCACACTTTCCACATCTTCTCCCCTAGGGTCATTGTCTGTGGGGCTGGGGAGTTGGCTTGCGACATGTGAAGGTAGCCTGGGGTCCAAGCAGCTCCCAAAGATTTCCCGAACTCTCTGTCAAAGCAGAGTGGCCAAGAAGTGGCATGGAGCTGATGCTCCTGGAGGGGCTGGGCCAAGGGTAAGGGGTGACTCTGTGGTGGTGACCAACCAGAACCAGACATTTCAACAGAGGCCATGGTGTCCATTGGACTGAGTGGGAGTGGTGGGACCCAGGGGACCAGGCACACTGCCCTTCCCAGCTCCACTCTCTTCACACCCTCCTTCCCTCCATTCCAAAGGGACAGTTAAAGAATAATTTTCTGGGGCGCCTGGGGGGCTCAGTCAGTTAAGCATCCGACTTCGCTCAGGTCATGATCTCACAGTTCGTGGGTTCGAGCCCCGCATTGAGCTCTGTGCTGACAGTTTAGAGCCTGGAGCCTGCTTCGGATTCTGTGTCTCCCTCTCTCTCTGCCCCTCCACTATTCATGCTGTCTCTCTCTCTCTCTCTCTCTCTCTCAAGAATAAATTAAAAAAAAAATTTTTAAAGAACAACTATAAAATAATATCTTAAAAATATTTTTATATAAATATATACTTTTTATATATAAAATGTTTATGTTTACATATATGGTGTAACAAATGATGCGGCGAGCATCCTCACACAGAGCAGGAGTGGGGGAGGGGCAGAGAGAGAAGGAGACAGAATCTGAAGCAGGCTCCAGGCTGTCAGCACAGAGCTGATGTGGGAGCTGCCAGTAGGGCTTGAACCCACGAACTGTGAGATCATGACCTGAGCCCATTGGCGGCTTAACCAATTGAGCCACCCAGGTGCCCCTACGGTTCTTTTTTCATTATGGTTTTACCCTGTGTGTTTCCTACGAGCCAGACTCTATAATTATTTGCATTCCTAAAGAAGATTTTGTGTACTTCAGTACGTTTTTAGACTCCAGACAAAGGGAATTACCCTGTTTGCTTGAGATTGTTTAGACTGAAATGTTGTTGTCTGTCGCTGAGATTCCCTCCTTTTCCCCTGCTGTAAAATATTCTTCTATGCGCACATACTTAAAACAAAAAGTCCACTCTTCTGCTTATTGGGCAGGTAATTTCTGCTTTCTGCTGCTAAGAACAGTGTTGCTGTATCTTCAAAAAAAAAAAAAAACACTTATTACTTACAAATAAATGAAGTGGAGAAAATGGATATGACTTCAACCAAGTAACCAACATTAACATTGTTGATAAGGGGGGGGCCACTGTGTTCCTCCCATGGGACATCGGAGGAGGACTCGGTACTGCTTCTGTGGTGGCCTGGTCAAAAGCAGTTAATATACATTAATCATGAGAAAACATCCGAGAAACACCAGTGAAAGACCTTTTATAAAATAACTGGCCTGTATTCTTTCTCTAAAAGAGACTTTATCTTTTAGAGCCAGTTTAGATTTGCAGCAAGATTGAGGGGAAGTCTGGAGATTTTCCATCCACAGGACCGCCCTCCCCTCCTGGTCCTGACCCTCTGGGGTGTGACCTGAAACAGCCCCTGACTGCAGAGGGCAGGGAGAGAAGGAGGAGAGACGCAGGCCGCTCCGAGTCGGTAGATGCAGGTTTAATGAGCAAGGAAAACTTGATTCAAGGCTTGTCCTGGGCGGCAGCAAGTTGAGTGGGTCCCAGCCCCCACCTTCCGTGTCTCAAGTTGATGAAGAGCCTCCCGTGGGCTGAGTCAAGTACACTCTGCAGGTGTTCTCAACCCCACATCACCATCTCAAGGAAATGTCGCTGGAGCAGCTTCTGGGAGCAGGCAAGCCAGGGGGACCCACCTGCTAAGACAGAGGAGTGAGGGCCCCTGGGTGGCTTAGTCGGTTAAGCTTTGGCTCAGGTCATGATCTCACGGTTTGTGGGTTCAAGCCCCACGTCGGGCTCTGTGCTGACAGCTAGCTCAGAACCTGGAGCCTGCTTCGGATTCTGTGTCTCCCTCTCTCTGACCCTCTCTCAAAAATAAATAAAAATCATTAAAAAAAAAAAAAAGACAGGGGAGTGGATGACGAGCCTCCTGGGTCCAATTCACAGGTTGATAGGCAGTTTCGTGTTTTGGATGCCCTCCCCCAGCACCCCGCCACCACATATGCACAGCCTTCCCCACGATCCACAGTCTGCACTAGACACATCATCCCAAAGTCCACTGTGTACATTAAGGTTCACTCTTGGTCTTGTACATTCCGTGGGTTTTGACAAATGTATGATCATAGTTTCACTGGCCTAGAAATCCTCCCCTCTCCCCCCAATGCCTGGCAAACACTCATCCTTTTATGCCTTCACAGTTTCCCCTTTCCAGAAGGTCATAGCATTGGAAACGCAGTGTGTAGCCTTTTCAGATTGGCTTCTTTCACTTAGTCAAATGAATTTACATTTCCTCCATGTCGGTTCATGGCATGACAGCTCATTTCTTGTTAATGCTGAATAGTGTTCCACTGTCTGGATAAATTATACAGTTTCTTTATGCATTCACCTATTGAAGGACATCTCGTTTGCTTCCAAGTCTTGACAGTTATCAATAAAGATTCTGTAAACATTTGTGTGCAGGATTTTTTAATGTATAAAATTTTAAAGCTTATTTATTTATTTTGAGAGAGAGAGAGCATGAGCTTGAGTGGGGAAGCGGTAGAGAGCGGGAGATAGAATCCCAGGCGGGTTCCGAGTTGTCAGGGTAGAGCCTGATGTGAGGCTCGAACTCATAAATCCTCAAATAATGACCTGAGCCTAAATCAAGAGTCAGATGCTCAAATGACTGAGCCACTCAGGTGCCCTTGTGTGCAGGTTTTTGTGTAAGCATTAATTTTCCACTCATTTAGGTAAATAGTTACATGCGTGATCAATTGCTAGGTGGTGTGGTAAGAACACATTTAGTTTGGAGGCAGCTGGGTGTCTCAGTCGGTTGAGCGTCTGACTTTGACTTCGGCTTGGGTCATGATCTCAAGATCCACGAGTTTGAGCCTGCGTCAGGCTCTGTGCTGACCGCTCAGAGCCTGGCGCCTGCTTCCAATTCTGTGTCTCCCCCTTCACACTGTCTCTCTCAAAAATAAATAAACATTAAAACATTTTTTTAGTTTGGAAAGAAACCTCCAGAGTGTCTTCCAAAGTCGCATTACTATTTTGCATTCCCACCAGCAATGAACAAAGGGTTCCTTATCAGCTTTTGGTGTTGTCAGGATTTTGGATTTTGGCCATTCTAATAGTTGTGTAGTGGCTCCCATTGTCGTTTTGGCCTGGATTCCTGAAAAATGTCAATGGCACATGAGAAAAGCTGAAGAAAAAAAAAAAGCTAAAAGACTAGAGACCGCTAAATAGAGATGTGGACTGCATCCTGTCTCTGGGGGAAATATTGTGCATGAAAGACATTATAAGAGCGGTTGACAAAACTGGAATAGTTCATGTATTAGTGTTACGTTTCCTGGATTTGATCATTGTATCTGTATATTTGCTTTTAGGACCTACACACTGAAAGATTGAGAGCCACGTGGGCTTGATGTATGCAACCTACTCTCAACTGATTCAGGAAAAAATAGATGTAAATATAAATAAAGGAAATGTGGCCTAATATTAGCACTTTATGAATGTGGGTCATGGATACATAGGAGTTGTTCGTACTATTCGTGCAACTTTTCTGCAAATTGTTTAAAAAGTTTAAAGGTTTAGAAAATAACAGTTCTGCCTTTAAAACCCCCTCTCCTTATCTCTTGATGCACACAGATAAGTTCCTCAAGCATATTCTTGAAGAGTGGAATCGCAGACTGAAGGTGTGTGCGCCTTCAACTTGATCAGCTAAATATTTTACAAGGTGCCACTGACATCCGTATTAATTTCATTTATCTATTGTCTTCCTCTCACTGAGATGTAAGGCCGTTGGCAGTGCCATCGAGGTGTACGGCCTTGGACCCTCAGCATCAGCGTCGCCAGAGTGCTGGTTAGAAACGCAGATCCCCAGACCCGCACCCCAGACTTGCTGAGTCGGAAACTCTGGGGCACTGCCTAGGAATCTGCGTTTTCACAAACGCGATCAAAAAGTTGACGCAGCGCCGGGATCCGCTAGGGCCGCGCCCGGCTTGTAGACCGCCAGCTCTCAACAAATGAACAAAGGAGCCCCCAGAAGCCAGTGCAGAACCCGAGGGCAGCGTGCCGTCCCCAGGGCCCTCTCCCTTGGGCGGGCAGCTTCTCCCGAACCCCCCGGCTGGGTGGCTGGGTGGGGGAGGGCGGCAGGACAGGGCGGGCCGGAGGCTGGTGTCCCCGCCTCCCAAGCGCGGGGCTCGCCGCGTTGCGCTGTCCTCCGCCTTCCTTGCCTTCTCGTCCCCTTCCTTCCTCCTTCCTTCCTTCCTTCCGCCGGGCGCGATGGAGCCGGGACGCGGCGCGGCCGCGGCGCTGCTGGCGCTGCTGTGCGCCGCCGGTGCGCTGCGCTGCGGGCGCGCCCAGTACGAGCGCTACAGCTTCCGCAGCTTCCCGCGGGACGAGCTGATGCCGCTCGAGTCGGCCTACAGGCACGCGCTGGACCAGTACAGCGGCGAGCACTGGGCGGAGAGCGTGGGCTACCTGGAGATCAGCCTGCGTCTGCACCGCCTGCTGCGCGACAGCGAGGCCTTCTGCCACCGCAACTGCAGCGCCGTGCCCCAGCCCGAGCCGGCCGCCGGCCTCGCCCGCTACCCCGAGCTGCGCCTCTTCGGGGGCCTGCTGCGCCGCGCGCACTGCCTCAAGCGCTGCAAGCAGGGCCTGCCGGCCTTCCGCCAGTCGCAGCCCAGCCGCGAAGTGCTGGCCGACTTCCAGCGCCGAGAGCCCTACAAGTTCCTGCAGTTCGCCTACTTCAAGGCAAGTCGGCCCAGGCCCCGCCCCTGACGGCCCCGCCCCCGGAAAGCCCCGCCCCTAGATCAGAGCCCCGCCCCCCGCCTGGGCGGGGCCCCCCCTCGCCTTCCGTGACCCGGCGTGCTCCCACCCAGCCCGGCCAAAGGAACCCTCCCACCTCTGTTCCCCTTCTTCGTCTTAGAGATGAAAATACTTTCCTGGCAGGGTTGTTCTGAGGCGGAGAACTGGTACACGAAGCGTCTAGCGCAGCGTCTGCCACGCAGCAGTGCCTGATGAATGTTACCGGGTATTTGACTGGCTCCTTTTTTCTGTGTATGCCATTAAACCCCCTTTTTTTCCTCGAGCGGCTGCTTTCAGTAATAGAGGGGAAGAGGACCTGAGTTGCCGCCGAGTCTCCTTGAAAGAGAAGGAAACCGACGCCAGGCAGGGCAGGGACTCCTTGGGAGCACACGCCGGGTTGGCGCTTTCCGCTTTTTCATCTAGCATTTAACACGGTTGTCTTCCCCCTTCTTTGCGGCGGCTTAAATTCTGTGATTGCTCGCTAAAAATAGCCACAAATGGCAGTTCTTGATCCTCTGAGCCCTTTCTCTGGGGACCCACAGTTTTAAGAATGAGCTGAATGCCCTGTTACTGGATAAAGTGACTTTAACTTGGCAGCTCTTCACCAGATATTGCCAAGAAAGCCCTCGTAAAGCCCAGCTTCTACTGTATCTACTTGAAAAACGATTTTAAAGGTATATATTGCATTTATGCATTTATCTTAATGACTACAAAAATGGATTCATGGCATATTCCAGACTCTGGAGGTAGAAGTTTTTCGTTTTTGTGTTTTGACTTTGCTTTGAGTCTGGACTGCAAGATCGGTTTTTTTGTATTTCTGAATCAGAGCCATGTCCTGTTGCATTCGTAAGAGCAACAAAGTAGCACCAAACCCCAAGTAGGTGAAAAGTTGAGTTATTCCTATGCTTACATTTTTATATAAGGTATCAGCTTTGTGAATGTTTGTTCTGGTGATTTAAAAAAAAAACGGTCTTAAAGCAGAACCAGGGGATAAGATTAATAAAGTTCCAGGACATTGAAAAATGATGGTTGGCTCCTACCAGCCCTATTTTTAAGCTAAACATGACTCATTTTAATTCTGTCTTTTTTTGTATGGCTTTTGCCAGATTACTATCTGAACCAAATCTGCATCCTATAATCAAGGGGGAAATGTTTTATTTTTAAAACTGGAGAATAGAAGAAGCTGATTTCTTTTACATTCAGATGAGTTTGAAACCAGAGGTATAGGAAGGAGGGAAAGAGGATTTTACTTAAAGAGACCAGAAGGCTGAGGTTTTCTCCTCCAGCATGGGATCCTCAAAGATTGGATGGTCTCGGCTACTCTTCAAAACCCTTTACTTAAAAGTCAGTAAAGTAGCATCTGCGTTGGTATTTTGAGACCTCTAATGGGACAGGAAAAGCTGGAGAGTTTTGCTAGTAAGCCAGACTCTTCACTTAGTTGCTTCAACTGCAGATCACTGAAGGAGTGATTTTAGGTGATGTTACTGATGGTTTATTTTTTTCCTTAGCCGTGTTTCTCTTTTCAGACTTGGTGTGTGGGTGGGGACGGAGTGTTCATAGAGTGGAATGGATGTGTGCTCTTGTAGGAAGGTGCTTCTGGTAGAGCCTGCAAGCCTACCGTAGGTTTTATGTCATCAGTCTATCTTGGGTCTGCATCACCAGCCCCGGGGTCTCTCCATGTCCGCATCTCCATGAAGTGCTCACTGTCCCCACAGGCTGAGCAAAAAGTGGTTCCCCACTCTTGATCAAATCCCAAGTGACTGCTGAGTTCTGAGCAGGTAGAGCTGGCCCCTCCCGGGCACTCCGAGCCCACTCTTCACCAGGACCAGGACTCTCTCTCCCCGTCCCCACCCTCAGCCATGGGGCCTGCCACCACATCGAAGCTGATTTAGGAGTGGCTCGTTGGGCAGGTCGCTGGGGTCCCTTCGCGCAGGTGGCTGTTTCTCAGGGGCGAGGAGTGCTCCCAGCCCCTTCTCCAGAACCTACCCAGGCTTCTGTCAGAGGCTGAGCTGCCAAGATGTGACTCCATGTTTCAGCAGAGCCCAACTTGGAGTGAATAAATCACCCTTTCCTCTCCAGGAAGGCCTTCCATAGAACTCAGGTCCCAAGTCAGCAGCCTTAAAAATCCCATCCTGTGCCCTTCTTTCTAAATGTTCCTCTGAGAATTAGAGAATCTCATTTCATTGGCAAATGCTCTAAAGGGCTGCATTCATACCTCCTTCCCTTCCTTCTCGATGGCAGACCAGCCTTTTTCTGGCCAGGAGTCCAGGGCCTTCTATAGAGCTCTTTCAAAGGCATTCCTACACAGGCCACTGACTGGCATTTCTAAAACACCAGTGCTGGCATCTGGGAGTCCGCCCTCCTTGCCACCCCTCACCTCTTGGGCATAGCTACCACCTCATCTCTAAGTGACTTGGTGCCAATCCTGGGGCAGTGTCATACAGATAGATGCTACCCTTTGATTCTCAGAAATCCGGAATGTACCAAATATCCCCTTATTTTCTGCCTGCAAACCTCATTCCCACCTCGGGGCCGCCCTCTGGATTGGCTGGAGTCTCCATGCACACGTATGGGTGCCTTCGCTTCCCCGCAAGGAGGTCACACCATGATTCCTGGGGACAGCACCTCAGTGTGGGGCCCCCTGCTTGTTGGTCGTGTGTCCGCCCAGGGAGGTGTCCATATCCCTGTACCCCAGCCCTCTGGAGCCCACACCCCAACACGCGGTTCCTCCCTAGGGCTTCTGTCTTCCTGGTCACTGTCCACAAGGGTCTCCAACCGGAAGCTCCAGAGCCACGGACTTTCATCGACGTTGCCGGGAGATTGGGAAGCATGCCTGAGTGTAGTGTGCGTGGAGGCAGGGATTTCCTCTTCCTGTTTTGCTCATCGTCACAGCCCCACATCCTAGAACAGCGCTGACATACAGGAGGCTCTCAGAGAATGTTTGCTGAATGAATGGCTGAGTGAATGGTGATGGGGGTCATCGAGAATGGTGAGGTTCTGTGGGAAAATATTAATAGATTTAGGAATATATATGTATTTTGGAAAATATTAATGTATTTTTCCAGAAGATGTGGTGTCGTCATACTGGGTTGTTGGAGGGACGTTTAAGGGTGGTTATTTACAAAGGCTAGAGATGGTAAGTGTGACTGCCCCTCAGCCAAAAGGACAAGGGAGAATACAGTTCCGGGACGCAGGAAGGAGGGAGACTGTCTGGAGAGGGCCACCCTGAGAGGAGCCGTGACCTTCAGTGAAGGAGCAGTAGCGGCCCAAGGTGACAGTGGGGAGGGAGCGAGGAGACTAGACAATCCAACCTCACCCTCTTGCCTTCTTCAGGCTCCCATGGGAGCTCCTCGCTGGTGGAACCTGCTGGAAGCTGGAGAGCAAGAGAGTGCAGGTCTCTATGGGCCATGGAAGTCAATGAAACATGGAGTTACTTGAAGGACTGAACATTCTTGTTTTGCATAAATCTTGGTTTGCTCATCTTCCACTGAGTCGAGCTCATCTTTCTTCATTGTACTTAGGCAAATAATCTTCCAAAAGCCATTGCCGCCGCTCACACCTTTCTACTGAAGCATCCTGACGACGAAATGATGAAGAGAAACATGGCGTACTACAAGCACTTGCCTGACGCCGAGGACTACATTAAGGACTTGGAGGCCACGTCCTATGAGGTACATTTGGGTTTTTACACAGCCGACAGGGCAGTGTGAGTGGTGAAGCGGCGGGTCTCCGTGAACAGCTATTGGCGTCTCAGGACCGCTAATGATTTTTGATGACATTGATGAATATTATGACAACGAAAACGATGGACGTTTTAGCACAAAGGTGACCCATCGAAGAATGAGATTTTACATTCCGTGATGCACCTGAAGCCATCTTTCCTTTAAATGCTGTATTTTAGAAATAAGGTCATTTGATCATTTGGTTTTTAAGATAGAGGAATAAACACACAGTTTCTGATGAAACTAGAAGACATATCTTTTCTCACACACACATAGATGCAAAGACACACACACACACACACACACACACACACACACCCCATATGTATTGAGGTGGAGAAGGAATTGGGGAGCTTGGAGGACTGACTTGACAAATTAGAGATTACTGGAATCTATCATCTGCAAAGGGGACTCTGATGAGAGGAAATACGGAAGGACGTAACCCCTTTGAGCACTTAATGTTGTCTGCACCTGTCGAGCATGGGTGCCGGGGGCCTGGGTACCAAAGGAGGGCAGGGCAGGGTTGAAGCCAGAGGGATGTGGGGGCGCCTTGGGTGGCTCTGTCAGTTAAGCGTCCGACTTCAGCTCAGGTCATGATCTCGCAGTTCATGGGTTCGAGCCCCATGTCAGGGTCTCTGCTGACAGCTCAGAGCCTAGAGCCTGCTTCAGATTCTGTGTCTCCCTCTCTCTCTGCCCTACCCCCCCCCCCCCCCAGGCTCTGTCTCTCTCTGTCTCTGAAAAATGAATAAATATTAAACAAACAAACAAACAAACAGACCCAGAAGGATGGGTTGAAGGTATCCATGGGGAGCTGGTAGACCCCAAGCAAGGTCCCGGGTCTCCTGTGGTGAGACCAGGCTGCAGGCTCACGTTTTCACAGGTGGGGACCCTTGACGTCTCTATTCTGGGGGCCCTTCAATCTTCCAGGGAAGAATTCTCCAGCATTGTGCAGGACTGGCAGAGGGTCAGGCTTGTCTGCTAGTATCTGAGAGCCAGTCTGGGGAGACGGATGGGGGCACCCTCTCCTTCCCTTACCTGCTTCCCGGCTCTCAGCCCCATGCCCCAACCCCCGCCCTCCCATGCCTGGTCCCTGCCCCTCCAGCCCGTATGGATGGAGTCTCTAGAAAAAGTGAGGAGCAGCTTGGGAGGTGGGATCCCCTGGGTGGATAGGTGGGTACAAGAGGAAACCTATGGCTCCAAAACCCCGTTCAGACTTTTAGCCCTACCCTCTGCTCTGTGCCTGTCACCAGTCTCTGTGCTCGCCCGTGCCTGCGAATGCCAACCGGTGTGCAGTGTGACGGTGTGTGTGCGTGTGGGGGTCACCCCCCCCCAGGACCTCCTCTGTGATCATTTGACTGTCTGTCCTTCCGAAAGTTGTTGAAATGTCTTTTTTGCTGCTCACTCCTTCTTCGTTCTCCTGTGAAAAGGGTTTACGCCTTTTAACCTTTTTCACTGCAGTTGTCACTGGGCCCGGGGAGCAAAGCTGAGTGCACGTGGTGGGTGACTGTGCTTAACTACAGGTTGGCGGGACCCTTCCTTCCCTCTTTGGAGTCCTGCGGCAATGGAGGGGCAGCCCTCATGTGTGCCCAGGGATCCCCTGTCCTCAGGTGGCTCGGTCTCATTGTCCTCGCCCTGCTGCTCAGAGTGGCTGCTCGAGTGCCCAGTCAGCTCTCTGCCTGCCTTATTTCCAGGGGACGCCGCCTGCTCGGGAGGCTTGGGGAGGCCCCCCCCTCGCAAGCTGACACCTTACGTTTGGTGAAAAGCCCAGGTTGGAGGGGTGGCCCCTAGATACCCCCGTTCTGGAGCAGCTGGAAAAGGACTTGAAGCTGGGGCGTCCCCTGCTCATGTCCAGGCTCACCTGACCCCACACTAGCAGGGTTGTGTATGTATCCGAGATCTCTGCTTACGTCTTCGGAGACCAAGCGGCTTCCTCAGCCCCAGGTCGTTCTGTCTATCTGGTCCAGTTTCCACTGCCTGGCACAGGGCCACCCTCCCCAGCAACTAGTACTGGGGTGTGGCTTTCCTCTTTTATTGGTAGTTGTTGGGAGCAGGGCGGAAGCCTGCCCCCTGCTGTCATGCTTATATCTTTTCTTTGATTCCATTTTAAAAATCGGCTTTATTAGGTGTAACTTACTTAAAATGCATTTACCACTTGTAAGTGTATAATTCAACGAGTTTTGGTGAAGGTGTGCAATTGTGTAACTACCACCACAATCACAACATAGAGTAGTTTCATCTCTAGGGCGCCTGGGTGGCTCAGTCGATTCAGCATCCGACTTTGGCTCAGGTCATCGTCTCACTGTTCATGGGTTTGAACTCTGCGTGGGGCTCTGTGCTGACAGCTCAGAGCCTGCTTTAGATTCTGTGTCTCCCTTTCTCTCTGCCCCTCCCCTGCTTGCATTCTGTCCCTCTCCCTCTCAAAAATAAACAAATATTAAAAATTTTTTAAAACTTAAAAAAAAATAGTTTCATCTCTAAAATATTCCCTCAGGCCCCTTTCTAGTCAAGCCTTTGTCCCAACCCCTGACCATGGGTGGCCACTGCTCTGATTTCTGTCACTGTAAGTTTTTCCTTTTTTCTCGATTTGAATTTGATTTTATCATCAAGCCCCTCCGACTTTTTGAATTAAGTGAGAAGGTCCCATTCATTGTACACAGGACAGAAAAAGCTAGGTAGAAGTCAGTTCCCAATTGGAAGGTGGAAGGCGGAAGTTAAGTGAGGTGGGCGTGGTTTCTGGGTATGCAGGGGGTGGGGCTCCATGCTGCCCCGCCTCCTTCGCTGCTGCCACTCGCCCCGCCCCTCCATGCCTTCCAGAGCCTGTTCGTCCGAGCCGTGCGGGCCTACAACGGCGAGAACTGGAGGACGTCAGTCACGGACATGGAGCTGGCCCTTCCCGACTTCTTCAAGGCCTTCTACGAGTGTCTGGCGGCCTGCGAGGGCTCCAGGGAAATCAGGGACTTCAAGGATTTCTATCTTTCCATCGCAGGTTGGTGGCGCGTCGTACCCCGCACAGGAACGGGACAGCCTCCTGGTGGCATCTGCATGCCTTCCTGGTGACTTGGGTGATCTCTGGGGAACTTTTGAACTTCCCTCGGAGTGGGTGGGTGGCTGGGGAGGTACCTTGTAAGACACGCAGACCAGCTTTGACTGGGGCTTCTGGGGAATAAGTGAGTCCAGGGATCAAGCACAGGCTTGGAATGGGGGTCCGCCGGGCCACGCCTGCCCGCTCGCAGATGCCCCGCGGGCTTTTGGAAGAAGAAGGCGCCCAAGAGCAGCTCCTGGCCCACGTTACATTACCATTTTAGCCGTCTTTGAGCGCGCCAGCCATTGTGCAGCCGCCAACACCATCCCCCGCCGCCGCCCACGGTTTCACCTTCCCGAAGGGAAGTTCTGTGCCAACTTCACCACCGGCGCCCACCCTTCCTCCCCCAGCCCCTGGCGGCCCCGCTCTGCTTCCTGTCCCCAGGACTTCTGCTCTAGGTACCTCGGATAAGTAGAAAGATATCAGTATTTGCCCTTTTGTGACTGGCGTAGTTTACTTAGCATGACTTCCTCAGGTTTCAAAAATACTGTCACAAATTGGTCGTCTTTTATGTTTGTTTATTTATTTAATGTTTGTTTATTTATTTCTGAGAGAAACAGAGCCCGAGAGGGTGAGGGGCAGAGAGGGCGACACAGAATCCCAAGCAGGCTCCATCCAGGCTCTGATTTGTCAGCACAGAGCCCGTCTCGGGGCTGGAACCCACCCACCGTGAGATCCTGACCCGAGTCAAAGTCAGATGCTTAACTGACTGAGCCACCCAGGCGCCCCTATGCTATTGATTCTTTTTTAAATATGCCATTGATATTTTTTAAGAATATAAGCCGCTCACTTTATAGACTGTCCCTCCGTTTGCGTTTCTATTATATGTCCTCACAGTTACATCCAGGTTGCGCACTTTGGGCTGGAACATTGCAGAAGTATGCTTCTCAGGGTATTGCATCCAGATGTACGGATGTGTATTTGCCCCTTCCTGTGATGTTAATTTTTAGCACTAGTTAAGGTACTTTACAGGTTCCAGTTTCTCTAGGGTACTGTTTTTCCTTTTGATATTAATAAATAATTTGTGAAGAGATACTTCAAGACTCGGACCATTTGTTGTCTATTAAACTCTGTCTCCACCCCTCCCCCACTACCACACGCATATCGATTTAGCATGTATGGAAGATCCTTGCACGGTTCTTTTTTCTCTATAAAGGTTATGTATATATATATGTATTTTTTCTGTATTTTTGTGTTTGCTTCTCTCATACCAAATAGGGACCATCCTTTATACACTCTTCTGTTCTTTGCTTTTCCCACTTTTCCAGTAGCACATAGAGATAGTCATTCTTTTTTATTGTTGCTGAGTACTCCATTGAGGGGTGAGGGAAATAATACTCCACAGTTTATCCAGCTGTCTGATGGACATTTGGTTTGTGACAATCTTTTGCTATTACATGTAATGTTGCAAAGGGGAAATTTAGAGGTTTTGTTTTTTGTTTGTTTGTTTTGCTAAATGTGAAGGTATGTTTTTAAAGCGACATAAGTGGGATTGATAGTTCAAAGAGTAGATGCCCCTGTGAATTAATTAGTATTTTAAGGTACCACTTTGTATTCCTCCCAAAAATGTAAGTGAGTCCCTGTCCTCCACAGTCTTGTCAACAAAATATGTACCATCATCCTGGAGTCTTCTGCTTCTAACTGCGTGAAGGGAGACAAGGAAAAGGGCCACGGATCATGGGGAGACTTTAGGGACCAGTCCCAGAAGTAGTGGAAGTAGCATTCATTAGTTGTTGCTGTCCACATTTCATTGGCGCAATTACTCATATGGCCCCAACCAGGCTGCAAGGGAGGCTGGGAAATGTAGTCTCTGACATCTTTCTCTGTTATGTATAGGTCTACCTATTCTCTTTGAAAGGTTGTATAGATTCTGTTGTTTGTATATACTATAGTTGAGTAATCACTAGCCTGTTGATTGGCATTTAGGTTATTTCCAAGTCTATTTGCTGTTACAAACAGTGCCTGTATGTGCCTATGTCTAAAGAAAGTTTCCTAGAAGTAGACTGCTGGATCCAAGAATATGTGTATTTTAACTTTGATATATTTTGCCAAATTCATCTCCAAAAAGTGTGTTCCTGTTTTGCTTCTCTCAATAGAATATGAGACTGTAAGTTCTACTATTTTCTCTCTAAGGCTGGGTGTTATAAAACTTTACTTTATTTATTTTAATGTTTTTAAATTTATTTTTGAGAGATAGAGAGAGACAGTGTGAGCAGGGGAGGAGCAGAGAGAGAGGGAGACACAGAATCTGAAGCAGGCTCCAGGCTCTGAGCTAGCAGTCAGCACAGAGCCTGATGTGGGACTTGAACTCACAAACCATGAGATCATGGCCTGAGCTGAAGTCAGATGCTTAACTGACTGAGCCACCCAGGCAGCCCAGTCAAGCAAATTTTTATTTGCTAGTTTAACACTTTCAAAATATTTTAGGTGGAATTGTGTTTCTTTTTTTTTAATGTTTATTTATTTTGAGATAGAGAGAGGAAGAGCATATGTGGATGGGTGGGGGAGGGGCCGAGAAAGAGGGAGTGAGGGAGAATCCCAAGCAGTCTCCATGCTCAGCACGGATCCTGACTCGGGGCTCAATTGAACCAACCGTGAGATCATGACCCAAGCCTAAGTCAAGAGTCAGAAGCTTAACCGACTAAGCCGCCCAAGGGCCCCTGGATTGTGCTTCTTAATTACAAATGAAATATAACATCTTTTCCCAATATTTATCAGTCGTTTTTACCGTGTCTTTTCTGTGAACATCCTGTGGCCATTTTAAAACTGGGTGTTTGTCTTCTTCTTACTGATTTTAAGGAACTTTGTATATTAAGGATTTTAGCCTATTTATCCTAAGTGTTGCAACTATTTTACCTCTATTATCTTTACCTTTTACTGGGATCATGAGAGAGAAGTGGGGCAGAAGTAGTTTTAAGAAAGTAATGAACATAGGGGCACCTGGTTGGCTCAGTTGGTGGAGCATGCGACTCTTGGTCTCGGGGTGGTGAGTTCGAGTCCCACGTTGGTATAGAAATTACTTGAAGACTAGAGGCACCGGGGTGGCTCAGTCAGTTAAGTGTTCAACTTTGGTTCAGGTCATGATCTCACAGTTTATGGGTTTGAGCCCTGCATTGGGCTCTGTGCTGACAGCTCAGAGCCTGGAGCCTCTCTTTGGATTCTGTGTCTTCCTCTCTCTCTGACCCTCCCCTGCTCCCACTGTCTCTCTCTCTCTCTCTCTCTCTCAAAAATAAAAACAAAACACTAAAAAAAATTTTTTTAAATACCCAAAACTTTTTAAAAACTAAAAAAAAAAAAAGAAAAAAGAAAGAAGAAACTAATGAATGCACTGCCCTGAAAACCTGTGTGTACTCTTTCAGATCATTATGTAGAAGTCCTGGAATGCAAAATACAGTGTGAAAAGAACCTGACCCCCGTTATAGGAGGCTATCCAGTGGAGAAGTTTGTGGCTACCATGTATCATTATTTGCAGTTTGCTTATTATAAATGTAAGTAATTATCTTCCAGAAGATGTTGGGCAAGGTACTCAATCCTCCTAAGACTCAACTTCCCCATCTGTAAAAATAGGGGTAAGAACTTTTACCTCTGGACGTCAAGGTCACATTCACAGCCTCAGTGCTGGGCCCTGCACAAAACGGTAGCAGGGCCTGGTGATTCAGGGCGCTGACCCTTGGTTTAAATCTCAGCTTCGTCACTTGCTAACGTCTCTGTGTCCCGGGGTCCTCATGTGTAAATTAGAGACAACTGTCCCAGCCTCCTGAGGCTGTCACGAGGGCCACAGGAGTCGACAGGTGTGGAATGCTTAGGGTATTCCTAGGCTGATGCATGGCGAACCTCTATAAAGTATTTGTTCTTTTTATTATCACTTCCTCCCTCTCATCAGCCTTATGTCATGGACTGACCGTTTGGTCCTCCGTTGGCCTGACATTGGAGTTAATCAGAACATTCCAACAAGGTACAGGGAAACAAACGTAAGAGACATCTTACGTGGGGACATCTCAGATCACCAGGAGGGGGGCTGTGTCTTCCCCTTGCCAGGAGGGAGGGATGCAGTTTTATTCGCCCCTGTAATCCTGGCACTAGGTATTTGGTGAAGGATTATTTACACAGAGGACAAGTGTCTTAATCCGTAATCTATGGATGTGCTTTCATGTGAGACAGCATGAAACTCAGTATGTCCCCAGCAGAAATGCATCTGGGTGCATTCTGGTGTTGAGGGGACAGTTTTCTCCTATGCAGTGGTTTTGCTTATAAAGAAGCCTCTTTTTTAGTGTAAGTAATTAGTGCTTTCTTTCAAGAAGGCTTATAGTCACAGCCAACCAAACATCTCGAGGATGTACAGAGAAACATCCAAAGCAAACCACGCCCTCCTACCTCCCCTGGCCCCTCCCCCCAGGCCCAGTGTTAGCTGTTGGCTTGTATTTCTCTGTACTTGGAAGAGCCTGTTTTGTTTTGTTTTGAGATTTCATTTTTAGGTAATCCCTACTCCCACCGTGGGGCTCAGACATGCGACCCCGAGACCGGAGGTCACGTACCGCACTGACTGAGCCAGGTGTCCCGGGAAGAGCCCTGTTTTAATGAGCGTCATGGACAGTTGTGTACATTTTTAAAAACTTATTCTGGAAACTTAATGCCCACCACCCAGCTTCACCTTTTATCGCCACTTTGCCAGTCTTGGATCCGAAGCTTGAAAGTTGGACGAAAACACAAGCTAATGTTTTTGTTGTTGTTGTTAACAAGCTAGTGGTTTTATTTCATTTTCACAAAAAACATCTGTGTCGGCGCCTCCCTGAGCTAGGCCCCGGGTTGGACTTTGAAACCCAGGGAAGAATCCATCAGGTCTTCTAACCATTACTCTGAGCCCGGCTGGGTGCCGTGTGCACAAAGCCAGAACGCTAGGAGTTTAGGAATGTTCCAGATAATCCAGGCTCTGGTGGCTCCTGGGTCCTCGAAATTCTCACATGCTCAGAAAATTGCCCTCCGTCTCGGAAATTGTGGCAATGCCTAAAAACACTGGTAGACCCAAACCTCTAGATCTGCGTGCTGCTTCAAAAGAAAATCTTTGCTTTCTGGGTTTTTAGGTAAACAGTAGGAGTTAACATTTACTTCTTGAAATTGGCTTCTCGAATGTCGGCCCTGTTGTGAACTCTTTCTAGATGCTCTGCCTTGCTAAATATTTTGAGGGCAGGTGTTGTTACTTACACTTGAACCCCAGCCCTGAAAGGCCTTGACTAAGGGCCTTTCTCAGCCTTCTAGATCTTGTGAATAGTGCGCGCGCCCTTACTTGCTGGTTTTAAGGTTGTTGTTACAGGAAACAGCCACTAGGCGGCACAATTTATTCATACCCAAGTTTTGGTTACCCTGGCCAAGCTGAGCTTTAGCAAAGGTAGTGTTCTGGGTTGTAAATTGGAGTGTATGGAATGTGTCAGGATAAATGCCCAGGGGCTGTGGCTTATCACCTCTTTACCCACCCCCCCAAACCAGTCCCAGCCCCTGCAGATCCCCTCTGCTGAAGGTGCTGTTGTAGGTGGGACAACTCTAAGGCGGGATGCTAGAGGTGGGACCTGGATCTGGGGATGGTGGTGCTGGCCACATGGGACCCAGGCACGTCCTCCTTCCTCCCTCAGCCCTGGAGGACAGTCCAGGCCTTGGGGCCCAGCCTTCCCAGCCCAGGTCAGCGGAACCTGAAGTTCAATAAAATAGACATTTCTGCAAAGGCGTCTGCCTAACCAGGAACTTCCACGTCTGAAAACGACTCCCCACTCTGTGACCTGCCCCGCCAGGGACGATTCTGGTCCGTCACAGGCTTCCCCGAGGAGGGGAGGGGCCGCAGGAGCGTGGACATTGTCGGAAGGCCGCTGTGCCGGGGAGGGGACCTTCAGGGCGGGGCTGCTCACTTCCGGTTCCTTTCTCCCCGGCCCCAGTGAATGACCTGCGGAACGCGGCGCCCTGTGCGGTCAGCTACCTGCTGTTTGACCACGGCGACAAGGTCATGCAGCAGAACCTGGTGTACTACCAGTACCACAGGGACAAGTGGGACCTCGCGGACGAGCACTTCCAGCCCAGACCCGTAGGTGCCAGGGCGCCAGGAGGTTCCTGGCCGCCTCCTCCTCCTCACGCTCAGGATACCCACCGCACGGAGGGAGGGGGCCTCCTTTTCTTCTGTTGTTTTGTTTGGGTTTGTTTGTTTTTGTCCTTTAACATTTTACTGCTCTATTCTGAGTCCTAAAGCAGTAAAAGCTACGGACGTCAAACATTACGAAAATGTTTTATTATTTAGAAAGTGAAATTCTTTCGCAGTCCCATACCTTTTCTCTACCCCGCCCTCCAGCTACATGCAGTTCATATATGCAGCATGCTGCTTCTTTGTTTTCATGGAAACAGGGCCTTGCACACGTGGCTTTGACTTTGACTTGTGAACGTTTACACATCACCTCATCCACCTACTTATTTTTTCGCACGTCCAAGGCAGATTTGTTTGTGGATGGACCATCATTTAATTCACTTCCTGGACAGGCCGGCTTGGCGTGTGTTACCAGGGAGCTCCAGAGATTGTTTGTTACTTTTTATTTTTTAAGTTTTTTTAATTTTTGAGAGCGAGACAGAGAGTGTGCGTGTGCGAGCAGGGGAGGGGCAGAGAGAGAGAGAAGGGCCGAGGAGCCAAGGTGGGCTTGCCCTGACTGCAGGGCTCGAACTCACGAACCATGAGATCACGACCTGAGCCGGAGTCGGACACCTAACCGACTGAGCCACCCAGGCGCCCCCATATTACTTTTAAAAGAGCTTTTGAAATTGGGCTTTGCCCTTAGCTTGTATTTTCATTGGGATTTTTATATGCTCTCCTGGTTGCCATCTATACGTTTTCCTTCATACCTTGCTCCCGTGCCAACATACACACACACTCTCTCTCTCTCTCTCCTTTCTCTTACTCATTTGGGGCCAGCCACTCTTTTTTAATTGAGATATGATTCATAAACAGTAAGATTCATGCTTTTAAAATGTACAGCCGAGTGGTTTCTAGCATATTCACAGAGCTGTGCAGCCATGACCACTCTCCAATCTGAAACACTCTCATCGCCCCCGAGAGAAATCCACACCGTTTCCCCCTCCTCCCAGTTCGACATCAGAAGGTTGGTCACAGAAACTGTTCTCTGTTTGTGTCTGAGCAGGAAGCAGTTCAGTTCTTTAACGTGACTACGCTCCAGAAAGAGCTGTATGACTTTGCTAAGGAAAACATCATGGATGATGACGAGGTAGGTTGGCACGGTTAGTGCACGTCTGGCTCAGAGAACATATTACTCACATCTTTGCTAAAGTCGCTGGAAGCGTCACATCCCTGAAACAGAAGGGGGGAATACAGTCTCCGTGGGCGTTTTAATGGATGTTGGGGCACTGGTGGGGGGAAGCTGGCCTTCTAGGAAACCCCGTACCCCACGTTTCCTGACAGTGAGTGTGGAGGAGCCCTCGTAGACATCGGTTTTTAACTTTACAAAAACACAGTAGATTTTCAGTTCCTCAGCGCCCTGAACACGCTTGGGAACCCTCATTCCAGTTCTTCTGTGCTTCTGTTATCTGTTTTTGTCTTTCTCTTTCTGCTACTTAGGTCCTTGCTGTGCGGTATTTTATTGTTCTCTGAGATTGCTTGAAATTCCTGATTTCATCTGACTCCTTTTTTGAGAAAGACTCCACCGCTCCGGGAGCAGGTTGGGTGGGGCAGCCCCGTCACAGCAAAGTCCCCCTGACGGGCGGTATTCCGGGAGATGCGTCTGAAACAAACCAGTGCATGCTTCCTCCGGGTGCCGGGCGCTGTTGGTGCGCGTTCTGGCCTGACCCCTCGCTTCTGAGAGGCGAGGCTGGACCCCCAGGCCCCGGGCCTTCTCTTTCCACTGCCCTAGTTTTGGGAGGAGCACTTCTAAGTAAGATATCATGGATTTGTTTTCCATGCACAGATTTGCACGGGGTGCACCTGTCACTGTATTCATTGGATTTCCCAGAACTGCCTTTCTTCACTTATAAAATGGGACTAACGATGTTGAGCTCACGGGGTCGGGAAAATGAAATGCCGTGCTGCATGTGGGAGTGATTTGTAGGCTAGGAGGTGACTGTTGTGTCTGGGAAGCAGGGCTCGAGATGAGGCACAAGGACGCTGTAAGGGAAGGAGGGCCGGCGTGACACCAACAGGGTGGCCGCTGTCGTTCGGAACGCGGAGAAAACTCTATGTAGAAAAAGGGAGAGTTGAGTTCCTAATTATCCAGAGCAAGCCCCGACTGACATTTTGAGATGTATACCTCCATTTTTTTCTTACCTTTTCCAATATATATTCATTACAAACAGCTATAATAGATATCATGGCTTTTCCACTTAACACTGTAACATGAGACGCTTCCCTGTCATGGTTTTCTAGAACTTTATTGAAATATTATTCACACATCATAAATTCTCCTTTAAAAACATTTTTTTTACATTTATTTATTTTTGAGAGAGAGAGAGAGAGAGACAGAGTGTTAACGGGAGGGGCGGAGAGAGAAAGGGGCACAGAATCCAAAGCAGGCTCCAGGCTCTGAGCTAGTGGTCAGCACAGAGCCCGATGTGGGGCTCGAACCCGTGGACTGTGAGATCCTGACCTGAGCCGAAGTCGGACGCTCAACCAACTGAACCACCCAGGTGCCCCATCGTTTTTAAAGTACAAATACAGTGGTTTTTAGCATCCTCGCAAAGTCGTGCATCCATCACTAAAATCTAATTTTAGAGCGTTTTCATCACCCCACAGAAGAAATCCCAAACCTGTTAGTGGTCTCGTTCCCCATTCCTTCTTCTCTGCCCACGCTGCCCCCCCTCTGCCCCCAACCCCTGGCAACCACCGATCTACTCTCTGTGGCTATGGATTTGCCAGATCTGCCGTATATAAACGGAATCCTGTGGGATGTGGTCTTCTGTGGCCAGCTTCTTTCACTGAGCATAATGTTTTCAAGATTCAACCATGTATATGTATTTTGTTGCATGTAAACTTCCATTTTATTGTATTCCAGCGTACGGACGTACCACCTTTGTTTACCTGCTCCTCTGTTGATGGACATTTGTACTGGTGTCTCCACTCTTGGGCTATTTTGAAGAATGACGCTATGAACATTTGTGTCCATATTTTTGTTTGGACAAAGTTTTTCATTCTCTTACTTACCAAGGGTTTATCCGTGGAAAGGGAAGTGATGGGTAATACGGTCCCCATATGGTTACCTTGTTGAGAAGCCTCCAGACTGTTTTGTAAGTGGCTGCACCATTTTACATCAGCAGCGATGTGTAAAATTTCCGTATTGCTACATCTTTGTGTTTGTCTTTTCTCTTACAGCCGTCCTGGAGGGTAGGAAGTAGCATCTCATTGAGGCTTGGATGTTTGTTTCCCTTATGACTAATGATGTTGAGCATTCTTTCGTATGCTTGCTAGCTATTTGTATTTCTTCTTTGGAGAGATGTGTAGTCTGTTCAGACTCTTTGCCCATTTTTTAATTAGGTTACTTTTCTTTTTATTATTGCATTATAAGAGCTCTTTATATATTCTGGTTATAAGTCCTCTTGTCAGGTATATACATTGCTTGCAATCTGAGTTTTCTTTCTGTTTTCCTAATAGTACCTTAAGGCATAAAAGTTTAAAATTTTGATGAGATCCTATGTATCTGTTTTTTCTTCTTTGCTTGTGTTTTTGGTGTCAATCTCTAAGAAACTGTCACTTAATCCAAGATCATGAAATTTTACGCCTGGTTGTTTTTTTTTTAAGATTTCCATAATTTTATCTAATTTTCTGTAATTAGATCCACAGTCTATTTTGAGTTGATGTTACATATGATGTGAGGTAGGGGCCCGATTTCATTCTTTCACATACGGGTACCCAGTTGTCCTTGCACCGTTTGTTGAAAAGACTTTCTTTCCCATTGACTTGTCTTGGTGCCCTTGTTGGAAATCAGCTGACCATAAGTGTGAGGGTTTATATCTGGGCTCTGAATTTTAATGCATTGGCCCAGATTTCCATCCTTACACCATCACCACACTGTCTTGAGTACTGTAGCTTTGTACTACATCTTGAAACTGAAAATGTGAGTCTTCCTATTTCATTCTTATTCTAGATTGTTTTGGGTATTCTTAGGTCCCTTGCATTTCCATACAAATTATAGGATCAGCTTGGCAATTTCTGTAAATGTCAACTGGGACTTTTGATAGGAATTGGGCAAATCTGAAGATCCTTTGGATAGTATTGACATC
Source organism: Suricata suricatta (assembly GCF_006229205.1). Lineage (NCBI taxonomy): Eukaryota > Metazoa > Chordata > Mammalia > Carnivora > Herpestidae > Suricata > Suricata suricatta. The sequence continues at coordinate 148,503,235 of NC_043704.1, forward strand.
TTTTAAGAAAAATCATTATTATTATTTTAAATTTATATCCAAGTTAGTTAACAGATAGTGTAATAATGACTTCAGGAGTAGAATTTAGTGATTCATTCTCCACATATAATACCCAGTGCTCATCCCAACAAGTGTCTTCCTTAATGCCCCTCACTCCCAAAAACCCCTCCAGCAACCCTCGGTTTGTTCTCTGTATTTAAGAATCATTTATGGTTTATCTCTCTCCCTGTTTTTATATTATTTTTGCTTCCCTTCCCTTATGTTCATCTGTTTTGTATCTTACATTCCACATATAAGTGAAGTCATATGTTTGTCTTTCTCTGACTGACTTATTTCTCTTAGCATAATACACTCTAGTCCCATCCATGTAGTTGCAAATGGCAAGATTTCATTCTTTTTGATGGCTGAGTAATATTCCATGGTGTAGATACACCACATCTTCTTTATCCATTTATCAGTCGATGGATGACATTTGGGCTCTTTCCATATTTTGGCTATTGACAAGAGCATTGCTATAAACATTGGGACGCACGTGCTCCTTCCAAACAGCCCATCTGTATCCCTTGGATAAATATCTAGTAGTGCAATTGCACTACTAGGGTAGTTCTATTTTTAACTTTCTGAGGAACCCCCAGACTGTTTTCCAGAACGGCTGCACCAGTCCGCATTCCCACCAGCAGCGCAGAAGGGTCCCTCTGTCTCCGCATCCTCGCCAACATCTGTCGTTCCCTGAGCTGTTCATGTTAGCCATTCTGACAGGTGTGAGGTGGTGTCTCATTGTGGTTTTGATTTGTATTTCCCTGATGATGAGTGACGCTGAGCATCTTTTAATGTGTCTGTTAAATGTCAGATATCTTCTTTGGAGAATTGTCTGTTCGTGTCTTTTGCCCATTTCTTCACTGGATTATTTGTTTTTGGGGCATTGAGTTTGATAAGTTCTTTATAGATTTTGGATACTAGCACTTTATTTGATATGTTATATGTAAATATCTTCTCCCATTCCGTTAGTTACCTTTTAGTTTTGCTAATGGTTTCCTTTGCTGTGCAGAAGCTTTTCATCTTGATTAGGTCCCAGTAGTTCATTCTTGCTTTTGTTTCCCTTGCCTCCAGAGACATCTCAAGTAAAAAGTTGCTGCAGCTGAGGTCAAAGAGGTTTTTGGCTGTTTTCTCCTCTAGGATTTCAAAGGCTTTCTGTCTTACCTTTAGGTCTTTCATCCACTTTGAGTTTATTTTTGTGTAAGGTACAACAAAGCGGTCCAGGTTCATTCTTCCGCATGTCACTGCCCAGTTTTCCCAACACCATTTGCTAAAGAGACTGCCTTTTTTCCATTGGATATTCTTTCCTGCTTTGTCAAAGAGTTGACCATACATTTGTGGGTCCATTTCTGGGTTCTCTATTCTGTTTCATTGATCGGTGTGTCTGTTTTTGTGCCAATACCATACTGTCTTGATGGTTACAGCTTGAAGTCCAGAATTGCGATGCCTCCAATTTGGTTTTCTTTTTAAGGTTTGCTTTGGCTATTTGGGGTCTTTTCTGGTGCCACACAAATTTTAGGATTGTTTGTTAGCTCTGTGAAGAATGTTGGTATTGTTTTGATAGGGATTGTGGGTAGTATTGACATCTTAACAGTATTAAGTCTTCTGAACCGTTAACATGGGATCTCTTTCCACTTCTTAAGGTCTCCTTTAATTCCCTTCAGTAATATTTTCTTATATTTCATTAAACAATGAAATTCTGCAAATGGAATTTTTTATTTTTATTTTCAATTGTTCATTGCTAACAATTGAAATATGGTTGATTTTTGTATATTGATATTGTAATTCTGCAAGTTTGTGGGACTTGTTTATTCTAATAGTTGTGTGTCCGGGGGATATTGCTTAGGAATTTCTATATATAAGATCACATTACCTATGAATAGAGGTGGTTTTACTTTTTCTCTTCCAATCTGGATGACTTTTATGTATTTCTCCTTGCTAATGACCCTGACTAAAACCTCCAGTAAAATGTCAGATAGAAAGAGAGAGATTGGACATACGTGTTTTGTTCCCAATTTTAGAAGGAAAACATTCGGTGTTACATTAAGAATCTGTTAACTATGGGCTTTTTGGAAGGTGCCCCTTGTCAGGTTGAGAAAGTTCCCCTTCTACTCCTAGTTTGTCACAGGTTTTCATCATGAAGTGGTATTGAGTTTTGTTGATGGCTTTCTTCTACATCTATTGACAGATTGTGTGGCTTTTGTTAACCTTGTTAATGTTTATTATAAACATGACTTTCCAGTGACTAATAGTCCGTGATATGGACTTTTAAAGTTAAGTATTTTGTTTTTATAAGCATTTTAGGTTGCTTCAAACTTTTGACTTTCACAAATAACACAGCTGTGACTAAATTGGTCACCTTTTTTCTGGTCATTTCCCTAGGATGCATTCCCGTGGCTTCACTTCCTGGGTCTGAGGCTATGAACATTGCGAAAGCTTTTGATGTACACAAACAGTATATTTAGAAAAATTAGAGGCGTTAGAACAACAGAACTTTTATGATATTTAGCAAAGCTCTCTCACATCACAGATGAGGAAATAAATTCAGAAAGGTAGAGTGACTTGCTCAAAATCACACAGCTAGCTTATAATCATTGAACACAGGATTATTCTAGGCTTTAAAATTCCTAGGATTCTTGGACTTGACACTGTCACGATAAAGAAAAGAGTCCATCAAAAGTCCTTAAAGTATTTAGCTTATTAATCAAAGCTTTAGAATTGTGAACAAGCTACTTTCTTTTTTATATATCAAATTATGGCAAGTAATTATTTGACATAAAGTATAATCAATACATTAAAATTCTTAAAAAATTTTTTTTACATTTATTTATTTTTGAGAGATAGAGTGAGACAGAGCATGAGCAGGGAGGGGCAGAGAGAGAGGGAGACACAGAATCAGAAGCAGGTTCCAGGCTCTGAGCTGTCAGCATAGAGCTGGAGACAGGGCTCGAACCCATGAACCATGAGATCACGACTTGAGCCAAAGTTGGACACTTGACCGACTGGGCCACCCAGGTGCCCCAATACAATAAAATTCTTAATCTTTAAAATTCCAAAGGCCACAATACTACACTGAAACGAAACGTTACTACGAGTCAGCTACTGACGCTAGGGGCTTTTTCCTTTATTATCTTTCTGGGGTTGAAATGTGCCGTAAGAACTCCTGAAAGTTTGCACGCTGGTCAACAAATTTGCAGACGCTCATTAGAGTTTCAGAAACTTTATAGAGCGGGCTGAAATAGATGCTTCGGACTTCAGGTTCTGAGGCTTGTTTGTTTCGGGAGGGTCTAGAAGAAGTAGATTATGGTGTGCAGGCGTGATTGAGGGAGTACTCTCGGAGGAAAGAAGTGAGGGGCAGGGGGAGGAGCCCCGAAATACGAGGTCTCGGCTGGACCCACGGGAGCCCGGGGGCATGAGCTGTTCCACAGAGCTCACGGTGCACTTCGTAGGCGCCTTCTCCTTCTGCCCTCGGCTGTTGGCAGCCCGGAGGGGTTGGCGCGCAGACTCCCGGGCACAGCTGCCTCCTGTGGCCAAGACCGGCTGTCCAGAGAAGGGGCTGCCATCCTTCACTCCCAGCAGCGGGGGGGACGGGTGCCCCCGAAAGTCGATCTGAGCCAGGCGCTGACAGCCCGCAGAGGCGGTTGTGTTTCTTCCGTCTGCGTCACCTCGGGTACTCATTAGCGAGCTTAGAGCAAATGAGACCGGCACTCCGTGTCACAGCCGCCCCGCGGCGGGAAACAGTGACTCCGGGAGCAGCCGTCCTGGCCAGCCATATGCCCCCTCGACTGTGTTTTCCTCCCGGGGCCCAGAAAGCAATGGAAGCAAATGTCATCTTTTCAGTCAGTGTCTTCCACTTCTGTAACCTTAGTTTCTTTTTTTTTAAGTTTATTTATTTTTGAGAGAGAGACACAGTGCAAGTGGAGGAGGGGCAGAGAGAGGGAGACACAGAATCCGAAGCAGGCTCCAGGCTCTGAGCCGTCAGCACAGAGCCTGACGCGAGGCTCGAACCCACGAACCATGAGATCCTGACCTCAGCTGAAGTCAGATACTTAACCAAGCCACCCAGGCGCCCCCTGTAACTTTAGTTTCTAATCTCAGGCATGATATGGTAGAAATATCTGGTGAAAATAATAAGACCCCTTTTTGTGTCTCTGGTACTCAGTAGATTTCCCAACGATTCTCTGATGCTGAGAGGTCATAACAGGAAGTGTGTTAAAATTTCAAAAGGAGCAGAGGCGCTCCTGGCCTGTGATGGTGATCTCTGGGAGGGGGCCAAGCATTAGCAGGGGTGCTTGGCCTTGGGGGGCGGGGGCTGGCCCTCGTGGGAGTCAGACTCGGCCTCCTTGGTGATTTGCTCTTTCTTGGCAGTAAAGAAAATGGGTGTCATCGCTGCTGGCCCAGCTGTGGGGGAGAGAAAGCAGTGCAGAGAAGGAAGCCAGGAAGGGGGCCGAGCTATCAGATTGGGGGCATAACGCTGATTCCAGAGGGAGGGAGCGGGCGGGCTCCTGGAACTGACCGTGGGCCTGTGGGTCCCGCTGCCCCCAAAAGACTCTCTTGGGAATGGGGTGACTGCTTCAGTCGCGCCAGTGATATGCGCACCCCGCTTCCTTCAGCAGGTTTCTGAGCGTCTCCATTGCAGGCTCTAGGGAAGAAAAGTAACTCAGGTCCTGCTCCTTGAGAAGCCCATGATCTGCTGGTCAGTGTAGAAAGGGAACAGGTGGAGAGTGCTCCTGGGGGGTAACCACGAAGAAGACCGGATGCCCAGCCAAGGGGGCTCCACACAGATCTGTCAGAGGGGGGCTGGGCTGCCCCTCCCCCACCCGGGCCACCTGTGGCGGTTGCAGAGCACTTGACTCCAAGTTCCCATGGACGGAAGCCAGGTCCCCTCCCAGGTCGGAGGCGGGTCCTCTGGGCTCTAGGGCAGACAGCGCCGGGGCCTCTTAGAGACAGTCCCTGCTCACCGCCACTTGTAAAGTGTCCTGTTGTCTGTCACAGGGAGAGGTTCTGGAGTACGTGGATGACCTCCTGGAGCTGCAGGAGACCGGCTAGTCCCCAGCGAAGAGGTGGCCCTCGGTGTCCGGAGACGCACGTTCTGTCCTCGCCCCGGTGGCCCATGGTGTTGATACCTCAAAGCCTTCTCTTTGCTCTAGGGAGTGAGAGGGAAGCCCCGTCTCTCACTACATAAATTTGGGGTGACCACACCTGCCTCCCTCCCTTCTCCCACGTTCACACCTGTGTCCCTCCCTGACTTCACACCTGCCTTCTCTGTGTTCACACCTGCCTTTCTCACTGTTTTGGTTGAAAGCACAGTCTTCCATCCCCCCCCCCCGAAAATCACTATTTTTATTTTTTTTAATAAGAAAAAGACTCCTAAAATTAGATGATTATAAAAACCTATTTTGGGCTTTGTGCTCTTCCAAATTTTAGACTCCATGATCCCCATGCCCTGGTCCAGGAAAGGCGGTGGAAGACATAGGCCAAGCTTCTCTACCCCCCATGACAGCCCACAAGGGGTCTGACCTGCCCCATTTCTGGCACCCCCTGAAAGAGAGGCCGGGGAGATAGTGCAGACCCCAGAAATGGGGCTTTGGTCCAAAGTCTTGCAACGGTTGGTCGATCCCTCTTAGGGACCCTAGTCGGTTACAAGTCTCAGAGTTGGAAATGGAAGAAAGCAGAGGGAGTCTAGTTTCATTCATTTTTCCCCCATAAATATTTATTGAGCACCTACTACATGCTAGATGTTGACCTCGGCGCTGGAAACACTGTGCAGAGTGACAGGACAAAAATCCGTGTCATCCTCTAAGGGAGACAAACAACAAATAAATAAGAACAAATGTATATAAATGATCAAGAGTGATCATTGCTGTGGGGAAAATAATGAGGCAGGGAAATGGGTAAGGAGGCCTGGGGAGGAGGCGACAGTTTTAAATACGACGGGCAGGGCAGACCTCACTGAGAAGGCGACATCACGGCAGAGATTTCAGGGAGCGGGTCTCAGGGAAAAGCGTTCCAGGCAGAGGGAACAGCATGGACAAAGCTTCCATCGAGGACGTGCGTGCTGCGGTCGAGGACGCGGAGAGGAGAGGGCGTGGGGGAGAACGGAGGAGATAAGGCCGAGAGGCGCAAGTGACAAGGCGGGACAGATCCCCGATGGCTTGGGCCAGTGTCAGGTTTCTCCTCTGGGTGAGACGGGAGCCACTGGGAGCCCTGACCCCCTGGGTCTCTCCCGCTGCCGTTGTGAACAAGCCGAGCGTGAGCCGGGTGGGCGCAGGGTTAGCAGGCGAAGGGAGCGCTGGCTTGGACCTGTGCAGTCGCGATGGAGATGGTGAGAAGTGCTCAGATCACCGGCTTATTTTGAAAGCAGGGCTTTTTTTCTGCTGACACACTGGATGTGGAGCATAAGAGAGAGGGGGGCCAACGGTGACCTCCAGGTTTTCACCCAGAGCAACGGGAAGGACGGAGTCACCACTTATTGGATTTAGGGAGGCTGGGGGCGCGGGCTAAGGAGGGAGGTTGGTGCAGAGCAGCTGTCTGAGGCTGGGCTGCGAGGCTCCTCAGATCAGGTCTTGAGCGGAGCCGGAAGCAGGATCCAAACGCCTGTGGTGTAGTGTGGGGGTACATTCAGCAGACACCTAGAAGGTCTCCGTCACCAAGTCACTGACTGTCCCCGAGTGGGTAGGGGCGTACCTTGGCGGGCAAGAAGCTTGGTCAGCCGAGGGCAGTTCTCTGGGAAAAGGACTGTGGAGCACCACAGTGGAGAGGCGCGGCGAGGGGCTGGTGCAGGGCTGCGGGTCTGCGAGGAGCCCGGAGCCCCCTGCTGAATGCTAAGCCAGTACCAGGTGTGTGAGGCCACGAGGCCGGATGGGTCACCTGGACCGCACGAGCCGAGCGAGGGACCCTGGGCTCTCTGGGAAATGAGACAGCCACCACGGAGACTGAGAAGAAGCCGCCTTTGAGGTTGGGAGAAAACCAGGAGAGCGGTGTTCTGGAATCTGAGTTTTCTTTATTCGACCTCCTTCCTGCTTTCAATAAGCCGCTGAGTGAAGTGGGGACCCTGTGGAGACAGAGGCTGGGAGAGACAGGCCCACAGTGGCACGGGAAGGAGGGAAGCGAGATAGAGTTGGGGGTCTCTAATGTGATGGTGAATAATTGGGGGTGGGACACTCATGTAGTTTTTGGTTTTCCATCCTTCTCCCCCTCCCCCGCCATCTCACTATTCCAAGCTCTGGGAAAACAGATGGGCCCGGCTGTTCCTCCCCCTGAGCTCTCCTGCTTCCTTCCTGGGGAGCACGACGTTCAGAAATAATGTTCTCAAGTTTTCAATGTGAGCTGCAAACCTAAGCTACTCAGTTTTCTTTTTTTTTTTTTAATCCAATACTGAAACTGCGGGGGAGGGGGAGGGGGGTTGGTGCCCGTTGGAGCATCTCCCCTTTCACCTGGAGGAGAAGCCTGCCGTCAGGTCCCCCTTCCAGGGCACTCAACTCAAGACAGTTAGCGGCTGCGCTCTCTGGCTGGACCTGCCCCGCCTGCAGAGCCCGCTCTCCCGGGGACCGTGTGGCCAAGTAGTTGGTGGGACCGGCCGCACTCGTGTCCCCAGCAGCCCCTGGCCAGGGCACCCAGCAATGACCCTGGTCTCGGGTGGGTCCTCCTCCCTGCGCCCTGCCCTCCACCCACCAGAGAGACTTCCTTATGAAGTTGGTGGAGAGGAGGGTCCTAGGGCAGGTCCCTAAAGTAGAGGGGGACCCAGCGAGGGGACACCCTGCCTCAGGATGCCTGAGTCACTGAGGTGGTGCACCTGGCGGCAGGTGAGCTCCCTGGCGAGCTCCTGGCTGCAGCTGTCCTTGCCAAGGACACAGGCACAGGACGAGGGGGAAGGGGCCCCCGGTGTGCCCTGCACAGCCACACTTGGTCCTCTTCCTTGGAGCCCAGGTGGAGCTCTTGGTGGAGGACGCCGTTGCTGGCGGTGGCGGCGGTGGGAGGGGGCTGCACCCGCTCTCTGATCTTGGCCCCTCTTTCCAGGGGATGGAAAACACCTCCCCCCCAACCTCCCAAGGCCCCCGAGGAAGAAGCCCTGGGAGCCATCCAGTCAACACCGTCAGCACTTTGCTTTGATCGAAGGCTGTGGTACTGAGTTTACTCATCTTTTCATTTCAAAGGACAGTAAGCCAATGTTTAAAAAAAAAAAAAAGGAGGAGGAGGAGGAGGTAGGCCGGTCCCTCCACACCTCCCATGAAACCCAGGACTCAGGCTGTACTTGGCGACCTCCACCCGACTCCTCCCCGAGAGCGTTTCTTGGAAGAGCCCAGAAGGGTCCTGGGCTGAGACTTGATGGGCCCAGCGTGAGCCGGGCCTGTCTTCTGAAAAAACAAACACACTTGGAAGCTTCGGGGGAGTTCCAGGCCCAGCCTCGCTTGTCCTCTGACCCGCCTGCGTGGAGCCCAGCTGTCCCCAGGGTCCCCCAGGGAGGCCGCCCACCACGGGACCGGGCTATCTGTCCAGCCGCGGTGCCGCTCGGGGGCAGCCCTGGGAGGGGGCAGCCACCGGGAAGGGCCTGGAGGCCACCGGCTGAGGCCCCCGCTAACGTCCACATCTACACCAGCAGCGGCGGGCCGAGGGGACGCGTGTGTGGACCCGGATTCAAAGTGACTAACTGAACCGTCCCAAATACCAACGTGCTCATGGGCCGGTGCCTCTGCGTTTGGGCCTTTCTGACGGCGGCCGCTGCCCTGGGACCCACGAAGCCCCCCCTTAGCAAACGTTGCTGTTGGGGGTGCTTACCGAGGGAGTGCTAAGAGCACAAGCATTTTATTGAACCCAGCTCAGCGGCAAACAGAAAATGATCTGTTAGGTTGTCAGTGGAAAGGGTTTATTATGACTGCTGGTGGAATCCACAGCGGCTGGCGTCTGCCAACGTTTATGGAAATAATGTTTTTAAGTTTTAAATGCGAGCTGTAAGCCTCAGCTACTTCAGTGTTGGTATTTTTTTTTTAATTCAATACTGAAGCTGTGGGGGAAGGCGGGCTGGTGCCAGGGAAAACATTCTCATTTGGTAGTGTTTGCACATGGAGCGGCGACCCAGTTTGTGGCGAGGCCCTGAGAAAAACCCACAACCAACCCTTCATCACAGCTGTCTGCAGCCTTGATCATCTGCCACCCCTCCGAACAGCGACTTCTTTTTTCTGGGGACTCTGGGCTTGAATGACCTAGTGTGGGGAGTTTATATACAAGGTGGGGGGGGGGGACAGGGGAGGGAGCCTCAGATAAGCCTCAGCCAAAGGTTTTGTGCCCAGGACTTCCGGTGCCCCCAGTCAGGGGCAAGCATGGTCCCCGCACCCCGTCCCTGTCCCCCTGTCCCCAGAGGCGTTGGGAGTGGCCATGGTTTGTGCCACAGTGGGGTGCCCCCCTCCCAGGAGCAGCCAGACCCACAGCATGTCCCCCTGTCCCCAGGTGCCTCTCCCCCCCCCCCCAGATATCTGGCTTTGGTGGCGTGTAGAATGAATGAGTTGGCTCACGATTCTCTTGGAGCTGACAGGGTAAGAGGCTGGCGCCCGTTTGAGAAGAAAAGGATAAGAAGGAAGCAAGCAATTTGGCCAACAGATATAAATAAGATCGTCAGTTTTAACCTTTCTTTAAGGTGGCACTCAGTAGGCCAGACTAAAAACACTGTTCCCAACGTCTTTCTCCCCTCCTCTCCCTCGTCAGGGAGGATGCACAGTCTGACTCGTAATTACAGTACATGAGAACTTGGAAAGTCCTTGAAAACAAAGATTTTTTTTTTTAATGTTTGTTTTCTTGAGAGGGAGTGAGAGAGTGAGTGCAGGGGAGGGGCCGAGAGAAGGAGACGGTGGATTAATCGGAAGTAGGTGCTGCGCTGTAGATGGATGCCCGGCTGGAACTCACCAACAGAGAGATCACCATCTGAGCGGAAACGAGTCAGACTTGATTAACGGACTGAGCCATCCAGGCGCTCCCCTGGTTTTGTTTTTGTTTTTTTAAAGAAAATCACATTAAGTGTTTTATTTTGCTTATTCTCTACTGTTTTCTTTGTCTATCTACCGGGTGGGACGGTTTGAACCCCACGCCGTCGTTCTAGGATGCGGGTTGTAATGAGCTGTTTTCTCGGGTCCCTGAGATTTCTGACAGTCGTCCAGCAGAGCAGAACCCATTCCCGGAGAACTCTCGGACTGCACGCAGCGGAGGGGTCCCTGCTGGCCTAGCAGGCTGAGAGGGGCTGTCCCTCTTCCCGGGAAGGTTCTCTTGTAGAGGAGATCTGGGGTCTCGCTTGGTAAAACATTTGGGATCCAGGGCTTGTTTTTGATCTGAAGAGCTCATCCCTTGGTGCCAGTGTCTGAGACATGATAAAATATTGACCCAAAACACCTTCGGGAATGATTGTTAGCAGCCTCCGTGCCCCGTGCGTGGCACTAAAGGGCAGGCAAGGGGACACAGAGCAGAAGAAGCAGGTGCAAAGACTGAGGGAGCAGCCGGGCAGCAGCGTGAAGGGGGGTGGAGGTCACAGGCATTGTGTGTCGTCCTCCCAAGAACCCACAGGATGTGGCGGAAAGGTTTGGGATGAGGAGGGATGAGGGGATGCGGGGATCAGAGCTTGCGAAGCCTTGTGAGGGGGGTGGAGGGCTTTGAAGTGTGGGGCCGGGGTGCTAGTGGTGGGGCTTCCTCGGAGAGCAGCCTCGGCTGGTCCCCGGGAGCACAGGGGCACCAGTGACACCACAGGTTGTCCCGCCTGGGGGCAGGAGGCTGGTCTCCTGCGCGCCCTTGCCAGTCACAGCTGAGGCTGCCCTGGGAGGCACAGGAGGGGTCTGATGCCTGGGTGAGGAGCTCCCATCAGGCCAAAGGCAATCAGAAGGCGTTTCCAAGCACCAACACTCAGGGCAGCTGGAGGATGGGTGGCGCCGCAGAGTGAAGGGGGTCTGGGTGGGGCCCAACAGTGTCCATGACTCTGGGTGACATGGGAGGCGTGGATGGCCTCCTGGTGATCACAGAGGATAAGGAGACAGAAGGTAGAGGGGGTTACATGACGTAAGACTGGATCTCTCCACGTGTCTCTCCAGATCTCCTGTTCAGCCTTCCCCGTGCCCCAGGGACCTGACCCTGACGGTCCACATTACCTGGGCTCCCTCACCCTCTCACTTCCGGTTGCCACTGGGATGTGCTGGCAAGAGATTGCAGGGTAAAAGGAGAGGTCAAGGTCTGTAAAATCCCTGCTTCCTTCAGGCCATAGTTGGATGGTGGCAGTGTTCTCCCTGAGGCCTGAGGTTTTGTCCCAAAGGGGTGTTCCTGTCACTGAGGAGCGGGGGAGGGGCAGAGAGAAAAGGAGACAGAGTCCCAAGCAGACAGTGCAGAGCCCGATGTGGGGCTTGAACCCACAAACTGTGAGATCATGACTTGAGCCAAAATCGAAAGTCAGAGGCTTAACCGACTGAGCCACCCAGGTGCCCCCAATTTTTTAATTAAAAATTTAAAAAATTTTTTACCTTAAAAAAAGTTTCTTTATTTTGAGAGAGAGAGAGAGAAATTCTAGGATTCCTCCAGAATCCCACGCAGGCTCCACACTGTCTGCACAGATTCTGACATGGGGCTCAATCTCAGCAACCGTGAGATCATTACCTGAGCTGAAATCAAGATCCTCAACCCAGGACCATCATGATGCAGCCCAGATACCAAATACATTTAGCAAGGGTTTGGGGAAATAATTGTTTATTTTAAAAGATCTCAGAAGCTTTTGTGTTAATAAATCACCCCAACCTCAGTTTTCATGAACGTTAAATGTTTACCAGTCTCAAAACACGAATCATGACGTAAAATTTAGGTATACAAAGTTTTAATCATTCCCTTTCTATATGCATTTTTAGATCCTATAACATTAATTTAGATAACAGCAAGTCACTAAAAACTTAAAAACTCATGCATTGGGTTTGTTTCCATGTAGTTCATGTCTACAAAATAATACACTTCCATGTATTAATGTATCTGTCATAGATTTATTAACACATTTGTATTAACATTCCCTATTTCTGGGTTGGTATTAAGTCAGTGTTCTTAGGTTATTACATAATAATAGTTGAATAACATGATCCCAATGTTGAGATAGAGGTTATTTTATACAGTTAAAAATAGAAAAGTTACCTTGTAGTAGATTAGAAAAGAATCTAATTTATAAATATACACAGCCTCCAGCTTGCATGCTGTGGTGTTCTGCTTTGCCTGTATGCAGCAGGCATTTCAGTCCTGTTCTAGTTTTCATCTGACGCATAGGTATTCTGTTTGGTACCTTCAGGCTTTCATCTTACCCAGTAACGGTGACTAGGGTCTTCGATTTGGCCGCACTGCCTCAATAGCTACTTACTTTTCCAAAGCACGCACCGAAAACAGGGGCGCAGGGTGGAAAACATGTTGCCCGAATTTGACACATGTGCGTGTGTGTAAAACACCACCACCAATTTCCCGATTGTAAAGGAGATCGGGATTTTGTTGCGCATAAAACCACTCAAGTGTCTCCAAATCAATCTCAGGCCTTTGTCCTTTTTTTTAACCACTGAAAACTCTTCCTAAGAAGGGGACTCATGTTGTAAAAATGTAATGTGTTTCATTTCTGTGCCAATACGTAGGAGACCGTCGGAGGGGGCACATCAGCACCTTCAACTGCTGCCACCGGGGTGCATGGCGATGCCGGACTTCTGCGCAAGGCCAGCCCCAGGTGTCACGTGTCCTCTGTGCCTGTAGAGCTTCCGCTGGCTCACAGCTCCCAATTTAGAGTCTAAAGCAATGGTTCTCAAGCTCGAGTCGTTGTTAGAACCACCTGGGTGGCTCCCTAAAACACAGCTGGCTGAGCCCCGCCCCCAGTCTGAGGACCACGCCCTGAGAGCGCCTGTCGGAAACACGCACGCTGAGCTGCCATAAGATGATCTAGAGACCTCGGGGCGGGCTGCTCAGTAGCCAGGAGGAGTCCACCCCAGGCTCGTGCTGTGTCCCCGGAGCCCCCGATGGCGTCAAAAGAGGACGGAACAGGTCAGTGCACAGAATTTCATAGTCCTTTTTAATTCCTCTGCATTCCTCGACTTCGGGCCTCTTATTTTCCTCTTGCCGGAGTTCAGAAAAATGGCTAATCCAAAGAGAGGAAACCAAGAACCGAGTTTTGTTAGTTCAACAAAAAAATCTATGGTATTCTCGGGCACAGACTGGTCACGGACATCGAGGCCCCTGCCTCGGAGAGGAAATTGTGCTTACCGGGACAAAGATCACCTTGTTGTTGTTTTATGACAATGGTCTGTCCTACAGAATGGAGGGGACAGAGGTGGATGTGTGTCTTGTTACTCCCTAACTCCCCCGCCCCCAGCAAAACATCAGTCCTAAATTCTTTCCAAATTCAGGAAACAGCAAAAAAGAAATCTCAACGCTTCTAGAGTACGTGCTGCTCCTGGCTCGTTTGCCCTCCGATGTCACAACATTAAAAGGAAGTAACCTACTGTTTTTCTATATCCCACCCCCCACAATTAAATACCTAGATCCTGAATAACGCTGTTCTCAAATGCTCAGGTTATCATACTTTTTCTAAAAATTTCAGGGTGGAGGCATTCATTTCTTTTTTCTTAAAAAAGGGACAGAAGATGCACGATGAAGTGGGAGGTGAGTCCTGACCTCACACGGGAATTAGGGCCCGAGCGCAGGTCTGGGATTAGCGCAGTGTGTTCAGGGGACTTGGCCGGGGAAACGTTGATGTGTGTGATGATGCCACCAAGTCCTTCTTGTCCTACCAGGTGCCTCCAGAGACACTTCTTGGCCTGTAGAATGAGGACCTGAGGAAGAGAAGGACAAGCCCTGCGCCACCTGTTTCATGGTCTAGTGACTCGTCAGTGTGTGAGCCGTGGGGCATGTATCTTCCTCCCAAGGGGCTTCGGGAGGGCCTGCTCTCAAGGCGGCTAGATCTTCTCCATCTCGATCTGCTGGTGGTAGTGCCGAGCCTGCCGCTGGCCCACGTTCAGCTTGTACACAGAGCTCTTGTGCTGGCACTTACGGTGGCCCCACACTGCCCCCACGCCTGCCAGGAGCAGCAGCAGACACAGGACGGTGACAATGGTGGCAATGACAGGGCCTCTGCTGAGGCTGGGACACCCATCCCCTACGCACGGTTCCACAGTCGGAAGATGCTCCTCATTTGCACTCGGGCCGGGGCTTTCCTGTCCCAAGAAGTCCTCGGACAGCAGGTAGGGGAAACTATCCTGGACCTCAGGAGCAGTGGTTTCCACTGGCGTCTGGGTTGCCGCCATGATAGTTGAGGGACTGTGGTTCGGCATTTGCTGGATAGCAGTTGTTACTGGCTCCAGGGTAGAGCTGGGGACTTCATAGGGTAGGGCGGCCATGGGAGACTTCTCTGTGGCCAGCTTCCAAGGAACAGTTGACCGGTATCTGGTCAAATCACCATCTCCCTTGCTGGGACTGTCTGTTTCCAACACATTTATCGGTCTGAGAGGCAAAGCTTCCACATCTAGTGTTTGAGTTAGAACTGAACTTCGGGTCATGTTCTCACTTGGTGTGAGCATGGTGCTCCCAGCCTTCCTAACTTCTACAGGAGTGGGCTGGTTAGGAGTGACTGGAAGCCTTTCTTCCGGCCCCACTGACCCATCTCCCTTGTCCCTGTCTTCCTCGTCTTCTGCCTCCTCTGCCTCTATCTTCCTCCAAGCCCCGTCGGTCACGGGGTAGCCATCTAACCAGGACTCATCACTGCTGCTCACCACTGGGTCCCCTGTTTTGCTGTCAGTCCTGCCCACAAATGTCCCTGAGTGCCCATCCGTGCTGCTAGAGATCACCTTGGCGTCAGGTCCACCTGGAGCCGGTGTTATGCTCCTCTGCCTGTCTCTAGCCAGGAGCTGCTTTTTGGTGTCATCCTCCATCTCCGTTTCCAGCTCAGGCTTGTGGAAGGTCTCTGCAGGAAACCAGAACAAGGACTTCCGGTTTGGCTGGGATCCTGGCAGGTCTGTGGGGACGCTGCTCCCAGCGATGGACGAGCCTGTAGTTGGCACAAAGGCCGTATCCTGGGCGATGGCGTCTTTCCCCACAGAAATGGAGACCAGACGGTCCCGTCGTGGAGCCCCCTCGGAGGCGTCTCCTGGACCTCTGTCCTCCTCTGTCTCTGTCCGGGAGTCCTCCGTGAGCTCTCTGAACGACACGGATCTGTCGTCAGGGAAATTATCTTCATAGTCAATATGTGCCTCAGCATCATCTGGAAGGACAGAAGGAGAAACTCCATCAGGCCCTGGCGTTGGGAGTGTAGAACACAAGAAACAGAACGCATACGGACTAGGACAGATCAGCTACGACAGAGCCTATGACTGTGCATCACAGACAAACACGAAGAATCTACACGTAAACTGTTCCAATTAATACGGGTTATCACAGACACCGGGTCTGTAGTCAGTGTAAAATATCAACTGTATTTCTATATACCCACAGTGTACAGAAACAACCATTTTAAAAGACACCGTTTGCCACGGCACTTAAAAAAAATCTAACACCTAGGAATAAAGCTAGCAAAAGATGTGCAAGGTCTGTACAAGGACTAGGTACAAAATACGGTTGAGCAACATTAAAGAAGGCCTGAATAAATGACAGGCTGTATACCATGATCATGTAGTGGGGGTTCAAAACTGAGAAGCTGTCGGCTCAGTCCCGAGTGAGCTACACAGACTTGACACAACCCTAATAAAAATCTCCGACTTTGCCAAGCTGAGGCTAAGATTTATGGAAATGCGGAGAACCACGAAGATTTCAGGAAATGTGCAAATTCACTATTAAACTGGAATACTTTCTAAGACGATGGTATTGGCACAGGGATGGATAACTGGATTACATTAACTCAAGGAGTTTCTGTTTATCAAAAGCCACCATGAAGAGAGTTAAAACGCAAGCCACACACTTGAAATACTTGCAACACATGTCATTCCCAAAGGACTCATCTCCAGAATTGATAAGGAACACCTACAAATCAATACCGAGCACTAAACCAATACTTCCCTATCTTGCCATAGAGAAGCTGGCAAGATACTTGAATTGGCACATCACAAAAAAAGACATCGATCTAAGTAGTCTTTAACATGTGTAAAGACAGTCAACCTCATCAGTAACAGAGAAATGCTAATTCCAGCCATATAAATATGCCATCACATAGCCCCAGAATGGCTAAAATGAAGCAGACTGACAGTATCTAGCGTTTGATGATACCTCGTGTTCGGGCACCAACAGACATGCACATGAATGTTCATAATAACCAAACCCTGGAAACAATCCAAATGGCCATTCACTGCAGAACCGATACAAATGACTTCCTATTTGTACGAGGAAAATCTGTACCTCAAGGAAATGAACAAGGCATTGCTTCTGACAAGGACAGAGATGAATCTCACAGCCATCACAGTGAGCGAAAGAAGCCAGACACAAAAGAATACACTTTGTATGATTCTATTTACATAAAGCTCAAAAATAAGCAAAGCTAACCTATTAAAAGGTTGGTGGATAAGAGAGAAGCAGGAACTACTGGGTGTGGGCACAAGCAGGGCTTTGGGGATACAGGCAACACTCTACTTCTTGACCTGTGTTCATTTCTTTATTTTCTGATAATTAATTGATCTGTTCCCTTAGGATTTGTATGTATGTTATGCTTACATAAAAATGTATCTTTTTTAAAAATTTTTTAAAATGTTTTTTAAATTTATTTTTAATACAGAGAGAGACAGAGCATGAGAGGGGGAGGGGCAGAGAGAGAGGGAGACACAGAACCGGAAGCAGGCTCCAGGCTCTGAGCTAGCTGTCAGCACAGAGCCTGACACGGGGCTCGAACCCACGAACGTGAGATCTGACCTGAGCCGAAGCCGGAGGCTCAACCGACTGAGCCACCCAGGGGCCCCTAAATGTATCTTTTAAAAAGCTGATTTGCTCTTTGTAAGACCTCTTGAGATTATGTGGTGAAGTATTCTAAATGAGCTGAGCAAGAATAAACAAGGTGGGTGGCGCCTGGGTGGCTCAGTCTGTTAAGATCCCGACTTCAGCTCAGGTCATGATCTCACTGTTCATGAGTTCGAGCGCCGTGTCCAGCTCTGGGCTGACAGCTCGGAGCCTGGAGCCTGCTTGGGATTCTGTGTCGCCGTCTCTCTCTGCCCCTCCCCTGCTCACATTCTGTCTCTCTGCCTCTCAAAAATAAATAAATGTTAAAAAAAAAAAAAAAGAATGAATGAAGGGCCCCAGAGTTAGGAGACCAGAATGCAAGGACAGCAGGTCAACAAGGCTCAAGGAGGTGTGTCCTCGGAAGAGAGCCCCTATGGGGCTTTCCACCGTCACATGGGTTTTGAAAGTCAGGTCCTACTGGAAGTCATACTTAATTGTTAAAACAGAAGGCCTCCCTGCGACAGTGTGATATAATATGAAATATATGTTTAGTCTTTGCCCCTGGTTCCTAGCACGAGCTCCTAAAAGCCTTGGAATTTCCAAGCAATAGGAGTGATAAGAACATTTTTTGTTATTTGTAACAAACTCCTTTGGGCCATGCCTGAATTTATGCTAATGAGGTGACCTCTAGATGGCTTCCAGATGGGGCTGGTTGCCTGAGGAACCAACCAAGTGGTTAGAGAGCTGGAACTTTCAGCCCCAACCTCTGACCTCTGAGGAGGGGGAAGGGGCCTAAAAGGTGGAGTTAATCACCAAAGGCCATGATTGAGTCAATTGTGCCTAAGTAATGAAACTCCATAAAACCCCTCAACTCCAGGGTTCAAAGAGCTTCTGGGCTGGTGAAGGCATCCAGGGGCTGGGGGGTAGCGCACCCCGACCTCACCAGGACAGAGCTCCTGTGCGTGGGATCCTTCCAGACCTTGCCCTTTATGCCCCTATATTTGGTGGTTCCTCTGTGTTCTTTATGATATCCTCTTATAATCAATTGGTAAATGTAAGTAAAGTGCTTTCCTGAGTTCTGTGAGCCTTTCTAGCAAATTACTGAGCCTGAGGAGACGGTCATGAGAATCCCCAATTTATAGCCAGTTGGTTATAAGAGGTCCAGGACTTAGGACTGGCATCTAACGTGGGGCAGTCTTGTGGCGCTGAGCCCTTAACGCCTCCGAGGAGCCAATGTCAGCACTGAATTAGATTGTAGGACGCCCAGCTGATGTCCAGGGACTTGGAGAGTTGGTTGTTGGTGCGAGAAGTGTTCTGGGGGAGGAAACAGATCTTAGAAGTCTTCCCACCTTCACTTCGCGACTTGGAAGGCACAGGTGCAAAATGCTCCAGAATGGGGGCCCAGATGGGACGCTGAGGTGTCGTGTGGGACATCCCTGGGCCCCAAAGCTGGTGGGCATTGGGCTTATTTCTAACATGACTCCATATTTTGCTTGCTTAATAACTTGAGACTTATAAATAAATTTAAAAGTCCTTTCTGATCTGCTCTTAAAATGTAAGCCCATTCACTTTACTTGTGTCTTCAGTCAAAAATGGAAAACAGTGGATAAACAACAAAAACCTACGATAAATGTAAAATGCCTGTTATGTTTTATGCTTAGAAACAGATGGCCGAAGGGCGCCTGGCTGGCTCAGTCGGTAGAGCATGTGACTCTTGATCCCAGGGTTGTGAGTTTGAGCACCCCATTAGGTGTAGGGATTACTGAAAAATAAAATCTTTAAAATAAAAAGAAAGAGGGGCGTCTGGGTGGCTCGGTCAGTTAGGCGTCCGGCTTCGGCTCAGGTCATGATCTCACAGTTCGTGGGTTTGAGCCCCACATCAGGCCCTGTGCTGACAGCTAGCTCAGAGCCTGGAGCCTGCTTCGGATTCTGTGTCTCCCTCTCTCTCTGACCTTCCCCTGCTCATGCTGTCTCTCTCTCTCTCTAAAATAAATAAAGACAGTAAAAAAAAAAATAATAAATTAAAAAAAAATAATAAAAAGAAAGAAAAAGCTAGCCTAGTAATTGTTTCAGGACACCCTTTCACCCAACGATGTCCTGTTCACGATACCCAGAAGAAACCAAAATGAAGGCTGAACCATTCTTAAGAGCATCACAGAATTCCAACAAAGGCTCTCAGGGTTCGGTCAGGCTGCTGCCCCACACACTCACTGTTTTTATTTTTTTTAAGTTTATTTATTTATATTGAGAGAGAGAGAGAGAAAGTGCATGTAGATGGGGAGGGACAGGGAGAGAAAGCCAAGTAGGAGCCCAACACAGGGCTCGATCACATGAACCGTGAGATCATGACTTGAGCTGAAACCAAGAGTTGGACGCTTAACCAACTGAGCCACCCGGGCACCCCCTGCCCCCGTTATGTCATAATGCGTCATTCTCTGACCCACCACCATTTTTTAAACATTTATTCATTTTTGAGAGAGACAGAGAGTGAGTGGGGACAGAGTAGAGAGAGAGAGAGAGAGAAAGAGAGAGAGAGAGAGAGACAGGGAGACAGAATCTGAAGCAGGCGCTCAGAGCCCAACAGGGGGCTTGAACCCACAAAGTGTGAGACCATGACCTGAGTGGAAGTCGGACACGTAACCGAATGAGCCACCCAGGAGCCCCTGTCCCACCACCATTCTAAGTGTGGTGACCTACTTAAATCTTTGACCTTAAGATCGAGCAGCTGTGTGGTGTGGTTCGAACCTGGCATGGGCTGCCTGTCTGTGGTAGGATGACCCCAAAACGGCCACACTGCTCTCTCCTGCACTGAGTCCCTCTGCAGTGTGACGGCCGAGCTCTTCCTTCAGAAGCAGTGACTCTTTCCAGCTCTCGAATTTGGACTGACCTGTCACTTGCTTTGACCCACAGAATACAGTGCAAGGCTTGCATGCTCACTCTCTCTCTCTCTCTCTCTCTCTCTCTCTTTCTCTGTCTCTCTCCCTCTTTCTCTGAAGCCTGCCAGCCGCCATGTGAACAAGCCCAGGGAGCCTGCTGAGGAAGGAGAGGCA
Organism: Suricata suricatta; assembly: GCF_006229205.1. NCBI lineage: Eukaryota > Metazoa > Chordata > Mammalia > Carnivora > Herpestidae > Suricata > Suricata suricatta. The sequence goes on from NC_043704.1 coordinate 148,523,217, forward strand.
TGGGGAGGAGAGGCGGGCTGAGGCCATCCTAACCCAGGCAGCTCGGTCAACCTGGGAGCTGGCCTCTTTCACCCGAGGGAGCGCAGCCAAGACCAGAAGAACGAGCCAGCTGAGCCCAGCCCAAACTGTTCACACAGGAAATCGCCACCAAGTAGATGAGTGTTGATTAAGCCAATACTTTTTGGGGGTGGGGGTGGGGGTGGGGAGGTGGTTTCTTCTGCAGAAAAAACTGCTACACTGGCCAATGAGCTGCTCGAGGGCAGGGTCCCAGGCACTGTATCCACAGAGCAGAACAGCACCCCGCCCTTTATAGGAATTCCTGAATGAGTGCACGATTACACAATGCTGGGAGAAACTGGAAGGAAAATCTACTCAGATCCCAAAATTCTCCTCATCGTTGCCTCATAATTGCTCATAAAAGCAGAGATCAAGGGCCCGAAACACAAGAGGACTGTGGGTTCATTTCCAATTTATGAGGAATGAATTACATATAACTGTGGTTTCTTCTAACACCCTGAAGGCCGCCATCATCGGAGTCCTACTTGAATATACTGACACACACATGGCAGTACAACACACACACACACACACATGCAGGTGAGCAAATCAGCCCACAGCCAGGCCCATGAGACCATCTCTTCCTTCCCAGCCTTTCCTTGGTGCCCCTGCCCATCAACGTAAAAGGGGAGGACTCCATCCCCACTGTGAGGACACTCATGTTGACGAAGCCGGGAAGTGATCCCTCCCCACCAAAATGTGGTCCTCACGCAAAGAAACTTGGCATTTCACACATCTGAAGAGTTATTTATGCCTCAAATGTTCTGCATCCAATTTGTTTTTTGTTAAAAAAATTAGAATGTGTTTTAGGCATTGCAGAAAAAATTAGTATGTTTGCAAAACAATACACCTATGCCGGTTGTCTCCCAGAGGGCCTGCCGTGGAGGATGAATACGCCTGTGTTCTCAGCGAGAACACAGCCCCCTTTCATGGTGGCGAAAGGCAGGAAGCAGGTCTCTCCAAGACCATTTTTCTTCCAGAAGCTTTGCCCCACTTGAAATCGCAGCCTATTAGCTCATGCGCGATCTGCAATGGAAGGCCTCTTACCACACGTTATTTTACCAAGAAGTAGTTCTTTGCTGCCTCAGTGTGGCCCCGAGACGCTGAGCCATCGAGAGCCCACACGTGGCCCTGTTTCATTCTATGCAGCTCCTGTCATTTTTGGTTAAATCTGGACACCGTATTCATTTTCTTTCAGGTCATCCACCGGAGCTCACCGATCGTTGGTGCAAGTCCGTGAACGGAACCAACGCTGGCAGAGGGTCACCACAGTGGCCGTAGCAGGGGCCCGGCGTGGGGGCGGGGAGGGGCCTGGGGTGCTCTCTTGTGGTCCTCAGGGCCATCTCCCTACCTCTCCGCAACGCCAAGACTCATGTGGCCGTGGGCAAACCGAACTTAGCCCAGATAGGCAACAGCTAAAAAGAAGTGTGAGTGAGGGATACTCAGAACCTTCCAGTGCTTCAGAGTGTTTGTGGCCTTGATGAACCCCTGTAGCCTCCGCTCTGGCTTCCCCCCTTCTCTTCCCCCCAAGCCCCAAGTCCATGTCCCTCAGCTGCAGTTTGGGTGCCTCTTGGCCTCGCTCCTCCTGCCGGCTCTCCCTTCTCTTGCTTCTGCCTCATCCCTCACACTCCAGACCTTGAGGTGCACGTCAGGGCACAAGCAAACATGACCTTGTCATTAGGGTGGATTATATGCCGCACTTGACAACATCCAAGGGGTTGAGTTGAACTCACATCACCTACTTTCTCTACCTATACCTTCAAAATGAGGGCACCCTCACTGAGAGTGTGTGCACACACATGCACACAAACTAGGCTTGCTGAATATGAATTATTTTTTTGGAATGAGGAACCTACACTAAACATCAGGAACAAGTTTTTACATGCGTGGAAAGGGGTGTAATATTTTGCGACAAACGTCAAACACTAGTTATCTGAGGAGAAACAGAAGATTCTGGAGAAGAGTCAAGAAGGGCCGCACAGTTCCACTCCTAACCCACCCTCCCCCTTCAAACCATACCGAGGAGTCAACAAATCGCAGACCGAAGCAAAGTGGGTGGAAACAGACCCGTGACCAGCAGGGCGAGTTGTTCTTGGCGGGGTCCAGAACGCCAGCACCCGCCCTGGGCAGGTCAAGTGCGGTTTCCCACAGGACACAGCCTTTCTGAGAAGAAAGCAGAGCCCAGATACTTTAAAGCCAACAACTAAACGATGTAAAATTACATCCCTTTCTAGCAACCGTTCCCTCTTCAGCATGAAAGGCAGATGCGTGTGAAAAGAAAAGAACCTAACTTAGAAGAAAGAATTTACAGAACGCAATGAATTCCTTGCAACGGCCTCACACTATGGAACTTAAGAAGAGAGGGGGTGCAGGGGGTGCAGGGGTGGCTCTGATTATGGTTAAGCGTCTGACTCTTGGTTTCAGCTCAGGTCATGATCTCACAGTTTCATGAGTTCAAGCCCCACATTGGGCTCTGTGTGGAGCCTGCTTGAGATTCTTTCTCTCTCCCTCTCTCTCTGCCCCTCCCCTGCTCACACTGTCTTTTTCTCAAAAATAAATAAGCTTAAAAAAAAAGAAGAAAGTGGGTACAAAAAAACAAAAGTTCCAAGGGAAGGTGACAACAGAATGTTATAGGAAAGAGTGATTTTAAACTTCAGGAATCAAATTGAGGACCAATGTAATACTATGACAGAGTGGAAAAACAGATTTCAAGGAACAGAATATACTGAGAATTCTACAAAGCTGAGAAAAATACAGGAAGGCACGTTCAGGGGTCGATGCAAACCACAGAGGCAGAATAAATGCACAGACAGTTACGTGCAAGCATACCAAATTAAAACGCTAAAAACCGAGATGAAATAATTTAGAAGCGACAAGTGAAAGGAGACACATAACCTTCAAAAAATCAACAATATGACTGGGAGTAACTTTTCAAAAAACAAAAGAAAGAAAGCCAAAAGACACAGTGATACCTTAAAAAATGTTTTTAAGTTTATTTATTTAAAAAAATTTTTTTAAACATTTATTTGTTTTTGAGAGACAGAGCATGAGCAGGGGAGGGTCAGAGAGAGAGGGAGACACAGAATCTGAGGCAGGCTCCAGGCTCTGAGCTGTCAGCACAGAGCCCGACGTGGGGCTCGAACCCATGAACGTGAGATCATGACCTGAGCTGAAGTCAGATGCTTAACAGACTGAGCCACCCAGGCGCCCCTAGTTTATTTATTTTGAGACAGAAAACCTGTGTAGGGGAGGGACAGAGAGAGAGGGGCAGAGAATCCCAAATAGGCTCTTTGGTGCCAGTGCAGAGCCCAATGCCAGGCTCGAACTCACAAACCGTGAGATCATGACCTGAGCTGAAACCAAGAGGCGGACGCTTACCCGGCTGAGCCACCCAGGCGCCCCGACACTGTGGTACCTTAGAACTGCCAACCTGGAAGTTTTACTTTGTGAAAACATCCTGGCTGAGAGTCTGTGCTGAGAGCCCCGGGATGTAGGAAGGAAAGAACAATGAAGCAGGTGAGTATGAGGTGGGGGCGGTTCTAAGTGAATACTGACTGTGCAAGTGTGTGCACGCACACACACACACACACACACACTGTTGTTACTTGAAACGTGACAGCAGCATAGAAATTGGGAGGAGGTAACTGGAGTCAAAGTATTTGTAGGTATTTGAACTGTCCAGGAAATGGTATTATCCTTTGCTAAGTCAAGGATGCCTGAGTAACTACTCTAGAGTAACCACTAAAAGAAGACTGAATGTGTTCGAGGGGCGCCTGGCTGGCTCACTCAGTGGAGCACGTGACTCTGATCTCAGGGTTGTTAGTTCAAGCCCCATGCTGGGGGTAGAGATTACTTAAAAAAGTAAAATCAAAACAAAAAAGAGGAAGTGTTAGAATATAATAGATGGAGTAAATATAATAATTTTTAAAATGCTTCATCACACCAAAAGAACACAGGAAAGCAGAGAATAAAGAACAAAAACCACAGGACGCAGAGAAAGTAAATAAAAAGACAGTAATTTTAAATCCAAGTCTATTAATGATTAAATGTAAAGCGAATTAATGCTTCAGTTGGCTGTTTGCTGCTTATAAGAGATGTACATTAAATATGGCAGTACAAAGAAAAATTTTTAAATAAGTATAACTCTACAGGAAAGTTGAAAGTAAAAGAATGAAAAAAAACCACTATGGAAAGACTAACCAGCAAAGAAGACTTTAAGCCAAAAAACAATATCAGAGATAAGGAGGGTCATTTCCTAAAGATAACTGTTTCAATTTACCAGGAAGATATTAACTTTTAAATTTGTGTGTACCTAACAAATATATGAATCTGAAATAAGTAAGGAGCCCCTGGGTGGCTCAGTCGGTTAAGCATTCAACTCTTGATTTTGGCTCAGGGCATGATCTCGTGGTTCGTGAGCTCCAGCCCTGTGTCAGGCTCCATAGTGACAGTGGAGAGCCCACTTGGTATATTCTCTCTCTCTGTCCCTCCCCTGCTCAAGTTCTCTCTCTCTCTCTCTCTCTCTCTCTCTCTCTCTCTCTCTCTGAAAATAAATAAGCTTAAAAATATGTGAACTAGGGGCACATGGGTGGCTCAGTCGGTTAAGCGTCGGGCTTCGGCTCAGGTCATGATCTCACGGTTCGTGGGTTCGAGCCCCGAGTCAGGCTCTGTGCTGACAGCTAGTTCAGAGCCTGGAGCCTGCTTCAGATTCTGTATCTCCCTCTGTCTCTGACCCTCCCCTGCTCACGCTGTCCCTCTCTGTCTCTCAAAAAAATAAATAAAACATAAAAAAAATTTTAAAATATGTGAACTAAAAGAAGAAATACATAATCCATAATCATAGAGAGAGGTTTTAAATACCTCTATCAGTAACAATTGGAGCAAGCAGACAAAAAGCTAAGAGTATGTATCTGGAAAACATGCTTATGTAATAAATTTGGCCTATTTGACATATACTGGTCATACCTAAAAACTGTAGAATCCTTTTCAAATACACACAGAACACTTTACAGACTTGACCATAAATGAAATGCCAACTAACTTTAAAGGGTTAAGTCATACATATGTTCTCTAGCCATTGGGAAATTAGACAAAAGATTGCTAGGAAATTCCCATATGTATGGAAATTAAGCAAAAGATTTCCAAATAAATCCTGGGTCAAAGGAGAAACTACAGTAGGCATTAGAAAATATTCTAACTGAATGATAACGAAAAACGACCTATCAAACCTTGCAGGAAGCAGGAAACACAGTGCCGACTGGGGAAGCGACCGCTTTAAATGCATAGTTTAGAAAAGGAGGAAGGCTGAACATCACATGGATCTCAGAAGCTAGGAAAGGAAGAGTGAGTTTAACACAAATAAAGGAAGGAGATTTAAAAATAAAAGAGCAGAACTTTTAATAATATAAAAAAGAAACATACAATAAAGGGTCAATGTAGCCAAAAGTTAGTTCTTGGAAAAAAACCCTACTGATTGATAGCTCAAAACATTGAAGTCCTTAGCAAGAGTATTTAAGAAACACTTAGGGAGAACACAAATTAGAACATCGGGGATAGGGCCCCCTGGGTGCTCAGGCGGTGAGCATCTGATTCTGGCTCAGGTCATGACCTCACGGTTCGTGGGTTCGAGCCCCATGCCAGGCTCACAGCTGTGAGCCCTGTGCTGGCAGCTCAGAGCCTGGAGCCTGCTTCGGCTTCTGTGTCTCCCTCTCCTGCTTCCACTCTTTTTCTTTCTCTCTCAAAAATAAACAGACAATAATTTTTCTTAAATATTAGGAATTTTAAAAAAGCATCACCATAGATCTTTCAGATATTAGAAAAGACAATAACAAGATTATGATAAATTTATGCCCCCCAAAATAAAAAATTCTTTTTAAAAAAGTTTTAACTTTTTAAAAAGCTTTTCTTTTCTTTCTATTTTATTTTTTTTAGTAATCTCTAAACATGTAAACATGGGGCTCGAACTCATGAACTGGTGACCCCAAGATCAAGAGTTGCATGTTCCTCTGACTGAGCGGGCCAGGTGATCCCAGAATAAAAAAACTCCGATGAAATAGACAAAATCCTAGAAGAAGCTCACCAAAAGCGCCACATGAGAGAGAAAACCTTTATATGCCATTAACTATTAATGACATTGAATCTCACTTCACACAGAAAACGTGGCACAGCTGACTTTGTCAACAAATTCTATCAAGTATTTATGGAGGAGGGTAATTCCAGTCTTACACAAACTCTTCCAGGGAACAGAAAAAGAGGAAATATATCCCCAACTTATTTTACACATCTGCTGTGCTCCGGGGGCGAACCCTGGCAAGGACCTGCCGCGAAAGTAGTACTGCAGATCATTCTCACTAAACACAGGGGCGAAAATCATAAGTGAAGTGTTGACAAATGGAAACCTGTAATATATTAGTACCGACAGGACAATACATCACATCAGGTTAGGTTTATCCCAGGAATCTATGATTGGTTTATTTGGAAAAAGGAGTTTCAGCAAAGCATCTGACGGAAGTCAACAGGATAAAACCCCTAGGAATTAGGAATGTAAGGGAACTTCCCTAACCTGATTTTTTAAATCTATAAAAACTGAGGGAAAAAGGAAAAGATTACTGTCACATACTAAAACAGAGGTGAACTTTGAGGACATTGTGCTGAGTGAAATAAGCCTGTCACAAAAAGTCAAATACTGGGGCGCCTGGGTGGCTCAGTGGGTTAAGCCTCCGACTTCGGCTCAGGTCAGATCTCACGTTCGTGGGTTCAAGCCCTGCGTCAGGCTCTGTGCTGACAGCTAGCTTAGAGCCTGGAGCCTGCTTCCGGTTCTGTGTCTCCTTCTCTCTCTGCCCCTCCCCCTCTCATGCTCTCTCTATCAAAAATATTTTAAAAATATTTAAAAAATTTTAAAAAACCCAAAAAACCCCCAAAAGTCAAATACTATCTGATTCCATTTATTTGAGGTACCTAGGGCAGTCAAATTCACAGAACCGGAAAGTGGAATGGTGATCGCCAGGGGCTGGGGGGAGGCGGGAAAAGGTAGTTGATATTTAATGGGTACAGCGTTTCGGTTTTGCAAGAGGAAAATGTTCTGGAGATCTGCTCCACGCCAACGTGAATATGTTTAACACCATTGAGCTGTACATTTAACAATGGCCAAGACAGTGAATTTTGTGTTATGTGTTTCCCACCATGATTCTTTTATTTTTTATTATGTGAAAAAACGTTCATTTACTTATTTTTGAGAGAGAGAGAGCGCGCGCGCATGAGCAGGGCAGGGGCAGAGAGAGAGGGAGACACAAAGTCTGAAGCAGTCTCCAGGCTCTGAGCTGTCAGCATAGAGCCTGACAGGGGGCTTGAACTCATGAACTGTGAGATCATGACCTGAGCCAAAGTCAGACGCTTAACCAACTGAGCCACCCAGGCATCCCTCCACCACAATTTTTTTTAAAGAAACAATTAATAATATACTCTTTACATTTAATATATATTAAAATTCTATTCATCAAAGATACTATGGAGAAGATATCTGCAACATAACTTCAAAAGTTTGGGTATCCAGAATCCTATGCAGAACTCCTACATATCAATATGAAATAAATGGACAACCCTGTAGAAAAATGAGAGCAATGAATAGACACTTCAGAAATGAGATATTCAAATAGCCAGTAAATATATGATAAGGCACTCAACATCATTAATAATAGGGGGAATTAAAACCAAGTGACATTACGACCTATACATCAGAATGCTAAAAATTAAGAAGACCGACAATACCAACTATTGGTGAAGATACAGGGCTCCCGGAGCGCCCTCACACTGCTGGTGGGAGTGTTGCTCGGTACACCCATTATGAAAACCGATTAGGCATCACCTACAACACTTGAACATACACGTACCCACATACATATACAAGACCCAGCAATTTAGCTCCTATATGCCTGGGAGGAGCACATGCAACACGGACACTGCACAAGAATGTCCTTATAATAGCCCCAAACCTGAATCAACAAAAATGTTCGTCAACAGTAGACGTCTCAAGGCCAAGAAAATTCACAGCCCAAGAGCGGACAGCTAGCATTCTCGTCGGGGCACTCGCCCTCTAGATGTGCCTACTACAAGTCCTTCTATATCTGCATCTTGCTCAAAGCCTTTGCCACGCCGGTTAGTGTCCTGAGTATCTGAAATGGCTATTGGTAAAATTAGTGGCCTAGTAACAACCATGATACGTATTAGAAATGGGCTCTTGTTGGCAAAAGGAAAGGTATTTATGAATGGGGGTTGGCCAAGGGTATTTTGGAGACGCTTCTCACCCTTATATGGACCGGGTAGCTCCAATGTAGACCTTGATGGTGCATGCGATGTGAACCCTAAATGGTCCCATCTGGGAACCCCGTGTTGTGCACGGGAACTACGGGAGCAGTGCGCATCCGTGCCCTGGGCACGCCACCCTGCCAGCACGGCCAGCCCCTCCCAGCCGGGGACCCCTGAGAACCAGGCACTTTGCCTTTGCAAACCCCACACACAGCACGGTGCCTGGCACTCCACAAACATTTGTTGAGTGAACAAATGAGTGAGTTAAGAGGTGACTTAGTGAGTGGAAGAAGCCCTTTGTATCAAGCTTGATTCAGCCTGGAAGGCCATCAAACAGCATTATCTGATTCATGATGATAGCAAAAAATAGTAAAGAACCTCTTGGTTCTATACTGGCCATAACCAACGTCTGCTAAATTCCCTCTCCTGTATAACCCACCCCATGAGCTTAAAAATACGTCATGAAGTCAAAAGGCACCCGGAATGTGGACAGTACATAAGTCGTGTTTTCTTCCCTCACCCCTGGTCTTGCAGGAACACTGGCCTCATGCATAATGTGAGAGCTGAGCATTTGGGAAAGGCCAGTCCACTGTGGCTGTGAGCGGACCTCCCTTGACCTGGACCCTACGGTCAGTGTGAGGTGTGGGTGTGTGTGTGTGTGTGTGTGTGTGTGTGTGTGTGTGAAGGGTACACGTCCAGAGCCCCCTGAGCCGAGCGTGTCCCTGGATGGCAGCCTGGGGCTTTGAACCAAGCGCTCTGTCTCCCCAGGTCCTCAGGTCAAGGTTCTGGCTCAGAAACCGGTTTTTACCACACACAGTTTTTCCAAACCTCAAGGAAGACAAGGACACCGACTGTTGACCAATAGCCTCCCCTTGGCAAAGTATCCCAAGCCTGCTCTTCTCCTGAATGAGACTAAACTTTGTTATTTGTTGCATTTCAAGAGAAAATAAAATTCCACCTTGAAGCTGGGCAAGTCTGGCGCCGTGCCTGTTGAGCGGTAGCTCGCTCCTGTCCCCTCTGCCTTCCCGTGTCTACACTCTCCTTGATCATCCAGCCAACCTACCCCCTCTCCCACATTCTCCCTGAAACCTGTGCTAACGCAACCTGGGTCCTCCTGATGGGAGCGACAAGTCCAGAGAACATAAACTTCACGGGAAACAGTCAGATCATTCCCTGGGTGTTTATATTTCACTGCTGCTCCAGGAAAACGGAGACCAGAGAACCCTGGAGGGGAAGGAGGAGGCTTGCTTGGGTGCTGCCCGCGTCCGCCCTGCGGTGCACAAGGTCACGGCCCAGGAGCCGCAGGCTCCCCCACCAGCCTGCTGCTTTCCACCTCTTTTCAGGTCGTTGCATTTCCAGGAGCCCACACATTCCTTCCTTTTTTCTCTCCTCTTGGCTACATGGTCGTTAAAAATAGGAATTCCGAAAAAGACAACCAGACAAGCCAGAAATAACCACCGGTTCAGTGAACCTCTGAACAAATATGGCAATATTGACAGGAGATTCTAAATTCAGTCGCAGACTCACGCTTCATTCTATGAAGAAAGTGAAATCCAAAAAAAATGGAGACAAGCAGATTTGGAGTTAATTTAAGAAAACAAAAGGAAGGCTTTAGAAATGCGATAAAAGAGCCAAGGAACATGGTGGGGGACGGACTGGGTGCAGGGGCCCCGCTGCTCTCTCTCTCTGAGCGTCAGAGCCCCGCGGAGGAAACTCAGAGACGCTGGCTCTGCTGCTTTTGGGCTGTGTGACGCAGGTAGGGCACTGATCTGCGTACCTCAGTTTTCCCATCTGTAAATTGGAGCTAACCACGTCTACCCTCAGATTTACGCAGGTTAAATGAGGTCACATGGGTAAAAGTCCCCTTCCAGAAACATTCTCTATTGTGGGCGGTGGCAGTGGTGTCACGGGTGCGTAAACCCATGACAAGTAGCTGTGATGGGCAGTTTATTGGATGCAATTGAGTCGCTGGGAAAAAGGAACAAAAGCAAAAAAGACAGAGATGGCACAGAGCAAGTGTTGGGTTTATGGCAGCCCTTTCTTGGTGCCCCCGTGGGGTCCTGTCTTGTTGCCACAGCTGGGCTGGCCAGGGAAGGCGAGGAGGGAAGCTGCCTGTTTGTTGTCGGACTCAGAGGAGGTTCAGCGGGTAGGGTGGGGTCAAACTGGGTGTCACTCACTTTCCTGATATTCCAGGCCAGAAAGTATAAACACGTGCCATGAAGCTTGGGGCAGAAAGTCTTAAAGGCTTTCTGAGCCTGTCTTCAGAGACATCACTTGGCGATGTCTTTTGTCAGGGCAAGTTTGAACGGACAAACAAAGGGAAACCCACAGAGGGAGAGTCTCCGAGTCTCACTTCCTGGGTCATCTGCCCTATGCTACTGTGAAGCAGGTGTCCTCGCCCCTCCCAACTGCAAAGTCGGGGTAAATGGCTTGACCTGGAACCCAGGGCGGAGGCCACAGGACCCCTGAGTGCTTGAGTCAGGAGAGAACAGAGGTGCTGAAGGCAACGGGAGGCCAGTGCAGTGAGCAGGGGAGAGGCAGCATGCCAAAGGAAAGACACACGTGAGACTGCGTGGGCGCTGTCACTGGGGTCATGTGGCCAGGGGTGGCCTCTTGGGGGGCTGGGAGGTCCAGACGGTTTTCAGGGTACAAATGACCAGAGACAAAACACAGTCTTGAAGGCAGACGTGGACTTGGCATCAGAGATGCCCAAAGAGGGGCAACCCTAGCGTGGAAGCCTGCTGCATACACATCAGGGAGCGAAGCCTCAGGATTTTTCTGTGATTAGGACAAGGACCATTTATAGTTAGATAATGAGGGCATTAGAGAGGTATGACAGAGATTTCCTGCTGCCCCGCTGGGAACAGAAACCAAGAAGAGGTGTGGGTTTGGACAGGAGAATGGGAGGCTCAATGGCCAGATCCAAACCTGGTCTGTTGGAACCAAAGCTAGAGAGGCACCAAGTCACGGAGGAAAAAATGGCAGTTAAGTCCTCACCCATTTAAGTTAATGGTCAAGGACAAAGTCACGGTGCTTAAGCGACTTTTCTCTACCACCACTTGAGGCTCGACCTTAACTGCAGTGAGCAGACCGCTTGCCTGGGTAGCAGGTGAGCAAGGCACCCTCCGCACACCCCCACCCCCGCCGGGACAGGTGTGCACACCCCTGTGAGTTCATTCTTGCTGGCCGTTACAAATGTTAGATTTCAGCAAGCTCATTCAGCCAGGCCCCACCTTATTAATGGGTTTAAAACAGAAACAAAAACACGGCTGCTCTCAGAACGGATGGTTGAATAAACAACTACGTTCTCGGCCACAGTCGTGGGTGCTGCCGATGTGCCCGTCTGCGTCCCCTTTCCCAGGCCAGGGCACCCATCCCCCAGCTACTGTGAGTGCTGGCAGCTAACGGATCACAGAGAGGCCCTTCCCCGGAGAACTGCCCTTGGCGGAATGAGAATCCTGCCTGGGTGCCCCACATGCACCACGCCACCCAGCCCTGAAGCCATGATGGACGCGGGGGAACTCAGAGCCGGTCCCCTTGCCTCCAGGGGGCCCGACCCTGTGGCCCGGCTCGTGAGAGCAGGCGAAGGGAGGACAGTCAGGGGTCACGTCCTATCCTCCCCTCTGCTCCCCTGCTTCCCTCCCTCGGTCAGTCTCACGCATCTCAACAGGCTCTACTTGCAGAGCATCTGACCCAAGACGTCCAGCCAGCCTTCAGTTGTCTATATGATGCCAACCTTGAATGGAAGAGGCTTCCTCGTAGCCTTGACCTCCTAGGCCTCCAGAATCTGGGATCCCAAACCCATCAGAGCCCCAGGTTGTTTTAAGTCTGACCTCTGGTCTCCAGAACCCGAGACACCTGCTGGTGGAGACTAATTCCCACTCCGGGAACAGACAGTCGTAAGTCCCAGCATGCCCTTGGCTACGTGTTGCAGCAGGGGCCAGGGTCAGTCACACAAGGAAGTGGGCAGGGAGCCAGGGTCATGCACGAAGCCCCTCCGATCCTGCGAGTGAGGCGGCCTGCGTGCTCTCTGGGATCAGCATGAAGGCGAAAGGGAAAGAACATTCCCTGAGCCCATTCATGTCGCAGGCCCTGTTCTAAGTGATGCGGCAGCAGGAACCCCATGGGCGTGTCCGTGTTTCCATGTGAGCAAACGAAGGCTCAGGGAATCAAGAAGACAGTTCAGCCCCCCTGCTCTTCCTAGCTTTTCCAGCGTCATTTACATAAACAGAAGTTTCTCCCAAGCACCTTAAAACGATAAGGTGAGCACACAAACTAAATAAAGACCCTCATCATCCCTCTGGCCCCGACCGTCTTCTGGCTCTGGCCTGAGTCTCTGTCCAGTCCTCTTTGTGAGCACCCGAGATCTGAGAATGAATTGTCTGCACCCCCTCACCGTCTTCCTCAGCCCGCCTCACCCCTGTTCTCTCTGCAGGGTGGCCCAGGGGCGTCCGGCTCCCCACATTCACACTGAAAATGCGAGGGCACCAGAACCTTCTCGTGCGGGGAAGCCGAGGCACACGCCGTAGCTCTCATCTCCTGCTCCCTGCGGCCTTCCCATGGCTGAGCACTCCCACTGGCTGCAAACACACACGTCCCTTCAAATTCCACCTCGCCTCCCGGCTTCCCCTTCTACTCTGCACTCCCTTGAGGCACCTGGTTTGGAGTTTCCCTGAGAGCTGGGGCAGTTTTGCTCAAGTCCGCACACACAGCACCTGGGCCCTGCCAAACGAAGGGCTGTGGAGTGCCCAGTGAGCCCACACCGGGCAGAGCTTTATCCAAACCCGCCAGGGGCCAGCCCCCCCCTCCCCCCCGGGCGGTCCCCTCCCCCACGATGACTTTCCTCCAATTTGAAGCAGTTGTCTCGCCAAAACACGGATGTTCACCATACAAATAAGTGTGCCAAAGGGAGCGAGATCCCTGGTGAGGATATTCTTGTAACACACACTCACACTCACACCCCTTATAAATGGCACGGCTAGTTTAAATGTTAAGCCAACGGGGCAATGAAAACTGTAAGAGTCTGTACACTGAGCCAAGTCTAGGAACCAGAGCTCCTGGCCCCCAGCTGAAAGCTCTAACAAGCCGGCCTCGCTGTGAGAACACAAACACCACTGCAGACGCACAAACCCGCAGTGAGTCCTCATGCCCCGGGAGCCCGGGGGAAAGCCCGGCCCGGGGGGCGGGTGGGCGCAGCCCCTGAGATGGTCCTGCCCGAGCGCCTCACCAGGGAGGAGGCCAGCTCTGCACCCGGGAGCCGTCTTGGGTGGGTGTGGGTCTGCTGTGAGGTGCCGCGCTCAGCAAACCGGAAGCCGGGGCCTTATGCCTGATTTTCTCCAGCAGATGAGTGATCAGAATTGGCCAGGAGCTCCTGCCGGCCAGGAAACAACGGCAAAGTTACAGTGACGGGGAAAGTGCCAGAAGATGGTTCAAACGGTGCTTCTAGCATTTGTCCAGGTCTGTACCTTTTTGTTACAAGCCTGTGACAAGGCAAGTAGATAGATCAGGAGGACGCTTTGTGAAGCTTTCATAACAATCGGCAGAGGAATTTTATATCTATTTATCAAAAAAACAAAAACCAAAAACAAACCCCAGTGTATCTGGAATACCTTTAGTTTAGCTTTATATGAATTGGGTTGCACTATACTTTGCACTAAAGCATCAGTCTGCCAATCCTAGAGACCAATTTTTCATGGTTCACAGAGAGTTTGAGAAATAGTGAAATAAGTAATTTTAAACAACTCCATTCATTAAAAGATACTCCAGTAAGAAAAAGATAAGCCACAGAATGAGAGACACTGTTTGCAACACACTTAAGAAAGTTTTATGTGGGGCACCTGGGCAGCTCAGTCACTTAAGCCTCCGACTTCAGCTCAGGTCATGATCTCACGGTTTGTGGGTTCAAGCCCCACTTCGGGCTCTGTGCTGACAGCTCAGAGCCTGGAGCCTGCTTCGGATTCTGTGTCTCCCTCTCTCTCTGACCCTCCTGCTCTCTCTCTCTCAAGAATAAATAAACATAAAAAAAATCTTACAAGAAAGTTTTATGTAAGAAAGACATCCTACATTACGTAAATAATTTGAATCAATCAGAAAAACGGGCAAGAAGACTTGGACAGGCATTTACAGAGGAAGTGCTAATGCCTGTTTAACATGCGGTAAGTGCTCACCCAGAGACAGGGACATTCCAAGTACGTCCCACAGAGCAGTCCCTAGGTTGGCAAAGGTGAAAGTCCCACAGTCCTGAAGGCCGGTGAGGCTGCTGGACAGTGCGGACTCTTAGACAACGCTAGTCCAGACAGTAAGCTGGTCAGAATGTTCTAGAAAACTCTGTGGCAGCCTCCACTGACATCGCACACACACGGACCCCCAAGGACAGCAATTCCACGCCCAGGAGCCAGCTGGGAGATGTCCCCTGGGAAGCAGACGACCTGGACGGGAACAATCATGGCGGGGCAGTCTGCAAACAGACGGCAAAGGAGAACGAGCCACATGCCACCAGCAGACTGGACAGAGGGCGCTGCTGCGTCCACCCTTCGCTAATGGTGGCAGAGGCGACGAAGGCCTCAGGCCACAACGTGGTCGAATCTCGCAGACGAGACAGCACCCTATCTCCTCATGGTGTCCCCGTGGGACCTGCGGGACGCTCTAAGGGACAGACTGTCCAATAAACTCATTGACACTGTGGTTCTGGAGTCCTTCCCCTCTGGGGAGTCAGCCTCCGCTTGGTGCCCAGTTGTCACCGGTTGGGGGGGGGGGGCGGTCAGGAAACGGTCCCTGAAGGAGCCTTGGGGTGAGAGGAGATTTGTGAGGTCAGGGAACAATTCGGAGTCTGGCAAGAAGCCATGAGCCCAGGTCAGGAGAGGGAGGCCAGGCCAGGCTGTGGCTGGGGACAATGACTTCTGCTCCAGGGGCGGGGAGGGATGCAGAAGTCTACGACCCCCAGGGATACGACGATGATGGAGTGGGGACACCTGGGGAATCAGATCAGGTTTCTGGTGTTCGATGCCCACCAGGAGTCTTTCGTCTCAACGAAACATCCAGGCTCACGTGACAGCCGTGGGTTGCAGTCCCCGGAATAGAGCAAGGTGGCGGGACGGCAGGACAGCGGCAGGCGGCTCTGGTCAGCGGGGCCACGCCACACCGCTGTCTGGGAATATTCTCCCTGCTTCGCGCCCCCACCACCCCGACGGCCCTGGGGCTGCTCCGGGCCAAGGAAGGAGGGCCTGCGTGTGAGGCTGTGGGCGCACCCTGATTTGCAAGCCCCGTGCCACACAAAAGTCAAAGGCTCCTGTCACAACCCTTAGCAAAGCCCTCAAGGTCCCCACAAGGGTTAAGCCCAGTCCCAAGGTCCCTTCCCGCCCGGGTTCCCCATCAGGGGGCGGTTTTGCCAGGAGCCTTTTTACTCGGCACCGCATCTTGGTCAGACTTCCAGGGGCATCAGTCTGAGAGTTAGCCTAAGGTCAAGTGGAGGTGTCGGTAGGTCCAGAACTCGGGGGGGAAAGGTCTGAAAGGCTCTTTCAAGGTGTCTTTGCAGAGAGGAGCGCCCCCAGCTGCCAGCAGGGACGGGGCCTCCATGCCCGTGCGGGCCCCCGGAGCCTTACCTCGCCCGCAGGCCTGCGCCAGGCCGTACCACTCCCCGCAGCTGTTACACAGCAAGGTGAAGGCCGTCTCGCGGTGGCCCGTCACGTGGCCTGGGGCGCACACGTACAGCAGCTCGTCCCCCATCTCCAGGCCCGTGCGGCCCTGCAGGATGGTGTGTGGGAACGAAGGCGGGTCTCCGCACGGCTTCTCTGAGGAAGAGGAGTCAACAGTCAGCCTTCCCAAACCTCGAGGAACTTCCGCAGCCTGGAGGACACAAACTGCAAAACCCAGCCAGCCACCCACCCACCCACTGATGACTCTCCCCTCCCTGGGCGCTGCCTGCACCTGAGCTGGGATCACAGGAGCTATCTTCTCCTTCGCCCTGGCACCCCCAGAGCCTGGCCACACGCCGGGCACAAATGAGGCACTGAAAACAAAATACTTGTTTGAGGCACCTGGGGGGCTCTGTTAAGCGTCTGACACTTGGTTTCAGCTCAGGTCGCCATCTCACAGTTCTGGGGTCGAGCCCCACACTGGGCTCGGTGCTGACCATGCGGAGCCTGTTTGGGGTTCTGTCTCCCTCTCTCTCTGCCCCTCCCCAGCTCCTTCACTCACGCGTTCACACGTGCACCCATGCTCTCTCACTGAAAATAAACTTAAAAAAATTGTTGAATGAATAGATGTGCTACAAAGTGTTACAACTCTGTATTTTGAAATTGCTGGGCAACATTGCCCACTAACGTCTCCTTGTAAGATAGACCCAGAAACATACCTAGCAGCTAGCTCTTTTGTCTCAGGTACATAAGTGAACACATAGCTACTCTTTGTCGAAAAGCTAAACGGCTACAGACTATAGCAGACAGAAAATGTGCCTCTGCCGTCCCCCAACCTCAGCTCTGGTGGTGACACTGTTACCAGCTTGGTATATGCAAATAAGTGCAGATATAAGTATGGGCACACACCAACGTATGTACACATGTATGTAGATATAGCTAGGTATAGTTCTGTGTGTGTGTGGTTTTTAATATAAATTTATATCATATGTATTACTGACACATGCCTTTTTAAATTTTTAATGTTTGTTCTTGAGAGAGAGACAAAGACAGAGCACCAGTGGGCGGATGTGCAGAGAGAGAGGAGGCACAGAATCGGAAGCAGGCTCTGTGCTGACAGCTCAGAGCCTGACGTGGGGCTCGAACTCACGAACCGCGAGACCATGACCTGAGTCAAAGTCTGATGCTTAACTGACTGAGCCCCCCAGGTGCCCCGGACACCTGCTTTAGAGAGAAGTTTAGGTCTACGGCAAAATGGCATGGGGAGTACAGAGAGTTCCAGTGTGGCCCCTGGGCCTGTACAGGCACAGTCTCCCCTTTTATCCACATCCCACACCACAGGCACACACTCCTTACAATCTCTGAACCTACCGTGACTCCTCATTTTCACCACAAGTCCACCGTTTACATTTGGGTTCCCTCTGTGGGAGCCTCAGGTGTGGATCTGAAGATGGAGAAGAGCCCCGCTCTCAGGCTGGCCCCCAGAGTCACTTTTGGAGGAGGCCCAGGAGTCCTTTTTAAGCCCCTGTTCTAAATGTCCTGTGACAATGTTTTTACTGGTGCATACTTTTTACTGGAAATGGGCCTTTCAGCAATGAATGTAGACTAGTTTGTATTAACACCTGCAAATTGCTTATGAAAAACCAAAAACTTCAGCCAGGGAAGGAGCCCCGAAGGTGGCAAGCAGCAGGTGCAAGCTTTCCTGCGTCTACACTGGTGGTAGCCCTGGAATCCAGCTTATGTGAGCCCCTGGGGTTCAGAGGTCTGTGGGGCCGATCCCAGCGTGGAGTCCGGCCACGTGGAAGGACACTGCTAGCTGAGGGAAGAGGTTAATGGTTACAGAGCTGGGCCCCGCCCCGCAGGTCAGACACCACCCTCGAGGTGGGCGGGACCACACCTGCTGTGGTCTGAAGCCCCTCCCCTAGCGGGTCCTCTCACGTAGTGAGAGACACAATAAATTCCCTGGAAAGCATAACAAATATCTTAGTGTTCCCACCAATCCAGCTTCAAACTTCCCACCTTGAAGTACGGTGTTATCTGTAGGTTTTTCTAGATGTTCTTTATATAGTGGAACAAGTTCTCTGTTCCTAGTTTGCTAAATTTCATCTCGAATGGGTGGTGGTTTTGTCAAATGTTTTTCTGTATCTATCAATACGATCATGTGCATTTTCTTCTTTAGCCTGTTGTTGTTGGGTTATATTAATTGAGTTTTAAATGTTACACCGCCTTGCATACCTGGGGTAAATCCCACTTGGCTCTGGTGTATAATTCTTTTTTATATATTGTTAGATTCAAATTGCCTGTGTTTTGTTGAGGATTTTCGCACTGATGTTCGCTATCAGTCTGTGGTTTTACCTTCTTGTCATAACATTGTCTCGTGTTGGGATTAGGGTAATACTGGTCTCATAGAATGTGTCAGGAAGCAATGGTTCTGCTTTGAACCTCTGGAAGAGGTTGTCTTAGTAATTGGCATACTGTCTTCCTTAAATGTTTGGTAGAATCTTCGGTGAACTCATCTGGGTCTTGTGCTCCCTGTTCGGTGAGGTTATTAATTATTGGTTCAATTTCTTTCCTTACATGTGGGGCTGGAAACTAGAACCCTATTTTTTCCCTAATGTTTGAGAGCCCCTACCACACTAGCACTGTAAATTACCTCAATCTTTTGAAAATCTACCACCATAGCACATTATTTAATCATTATAGACGTTTTATTGATTCCAACTTACATTTTTAAATTTTTATTTATTTATTTTGAGAGAGAGAATGAGAGAGCAAGCAAGAACAGCAGGTGAGAGAGAGGGAGAGAGAATCCCTGGCAGGCTCCGCACTGTCAGCACAGAGCCCAACATGGGGCTCAAACCCACGAACATGAGATCATGACCTGAGCCAAAACCAAGAGTTGGGCACCTAACCTACTGAGCCACCCAGGCGCCCCTCAAGTTTTCACTGTTGAAATAATGCTACAAAATGAACAGCTCATATGTACGTTACAGCACATTTTTCATTAGGATAAGCTTCCAGAAGGGAATTGCTGCGTCGAAGTGATGTGGTGATGCTTTTTTTGCTTTTTCAGAGAAAGGAAATAATTTTTAATTTGAATTTCCTCTTCTAGTTTTATGTTGGAAAGGAAAGCCTTTCAGTCGAATTACCTAAGAAGCATGTTACTTAAAAGATGAAAACAAAACAGAACGTGTGCTTTAAGCCACCCTGATTAGCCTGTCAGCGTGTAATTTCGGTAGCACTTTCTCAGAGAGTCTTGGCCATGCGTGCTCTTTACCACGGAGATTGCGAATGAAAAACGGTGTGGTTGCACTTCAGGAAGCTGGCATCGAATACTGCATTTTAACCCAAATTGCCTTGACTGGGTAGCCCGGGAGATCAAGGGTTTGCTTCGTGTACGGCGCAAGTAGGAACAGGCAGCCATCTGAAAATTGCCACAAATCCAGGGGTCCCCCCAACTGAGTGGAGAGGCATCCTCCCTGGGTTGGCTCAGTCTGAGCAAGGAATCCTGGGAGGAATGGACCAGGCCTCAGTCAAGCAAGGCTGGCCTGATTCCAGCAACATGTCAGGAGCTGCAGCCTCCCTCAGTCTCCCCACCATCCTTGGCTAGCTCGGACTCATGCTGGACATTCCAGTTTTCTCTCCCCTTACAGGGATCTACTTCCGGAAACCAGAGGCTGTCGGTCATCCCTCCCTATCGAAGGACTGGTAAATAAATACCATCAGTCTCACACCATTCTCTCTGTGAGACACACCAGCTCCTCGGAAGGAAAGTCCGGGAGCAGGAAAATCCAGCTGTTCAGAGAGTCAATAGAGGGGAACCTTGGGCCACGTTCACACCCTTCCGGGTTCACGGGATCTTCTCCCTGAGAGTTAATTTGCAGACTGGCACAGGCTAGAATCTGGCTCAGGAAAACCACAATGGCGCTCCTGAGAGTCTGTGTACACACGCCATCTATTTCTGAATTTCCCACAAATGCTCAAGACAGGAAACACGCGGCTTCTTAGGGGGTGTGGTTTCAGAAACTCCAAGACAACAGTTCCACGTGTTAACACGACCAAGTACAGGCCCACAACAACGCCCTCGTCCAGGCGCAGCTTGAATTAGTTCTTTTCATTAACCCTCCCATCTCGAACCTCACAAGGCAGCTCTGAAAACCGCTGGCTCCGTACCTGGATCCTAACTCTCGTTAGGGAAACTTACATTTGGGCAGCCTTTACTGCTAACTTCTCAATTATTCCACAGGTAGGGACGGTGGTTTGTGGATTTCTCAGGCCCTAAAACTGGATTTCAGCAATTTCAGCATAAAGAGCAGTTTCTAATATTTTCCCCTCCAAGCAAAGAGATTTTTATAAAAGATCTTGTCTATAAAATAGTGTCAATAAACGACTCATTTGCCTATCACAGCTTGTGAAACCAGTTTCCACAGGGTTCGGAACTCATATAAAACTTGATGCTTTCCTTTTGAGAAACTTTAAGCTTACAGACCCTTGTTATTGCTTTCAAAACTAAAACGAAGAAATTCTGACACGATGGGTATAGAGATTACTTTAAAAAAATCGTTGAGGGGCGCCTGGGTGGCTCAGTGGGTTAAGCGTCCAGCTTTGGCTCAGGTCATGATCCCACGGTTCGTGGGTTCGAGCCCCGTGTCGGGCTCTGTGCTGACAGCTAGCTCAGAGCCTGAAGCCTGCTTCGGATTCTGTGTCTCCCTCTGTCTCTGACCCTCCCCTGCTCACACTGTCTCTCTATGTCTCTCAAAAAAATAAATAAAAAACATTTAAAAAATCGTCGAAAAACAAAACAAAACAAAACATTTCTATCTGTACAGTACACCTGGAACTCTTGGCCTCTACGAACAGAGAGGAAAGCTCCTGTGTGCTTTACTGAAGGGGAATGTTACGAGGAAGAGTCCAAATGTCTGTGGTCAATTGATGAGTTGCCCCCAAGTCACAGTGGGGGAGCTACCTGTGTCCCCCATGCCTGGGAAGACAGGCCTTCAAGTGGTCTTTCTCTGAGTAAACTGAGGCAGAGCAGGCCTTGACGGACACCAGGAGGTGCCCAGGAGAGGAGGAAGGAAGTAGCTCTGTATCTGAACCGCACTGTGTCAGGAACCCTGCCGGCTTTGATCATGGGCTCCCAAGGAGGGAATGTGCTGGAGTGAAAACTCTCCATCACAGTCAACGGGACTCTGGTGGCACTGAAGGGAGGTGCAGGCACACCTCCCCTGACGCCTCACGGAGCCCTCTGCACTCCCCCTCTGGCACTCAGGATCCTCCCACACCCCAAAGTCTCTCTCAGCCCCGCTTCACCAATGAAAGATGAGACGTAGGGGGCAGGGAATCCATGGTGTTGGTCCTTGTTGAGCATAAACAGAAGAACAGCTGGAAACTGCAGGCCTGAAGCAAACACGGTCAGGGCCCAGCTCTGGAAGGGGCTCCCACGCTGCTCTGCAATGCCATGCTGGCTGCCTGGGCACCAGCTGCGCCCCTGGGGGTCAAGGAAGCTCCCATACGCTGTGTCACGGAGCAGAAAACCTGGGCTTTAGAGTAAGACAGACCCACATTCCTGTCCCTGAGGGACTTGCAACCCTCTGGGCCTGTACAAGTGGCTGGAGGGGTTGGAGACATATCATCCACCCTTGGGATGGTATCCTGTGGGTGTCTGTGGGGCCTTTGCCGTAACTGGAGCATACCTCCATGGTCTCTTTCTCCAGAACCCTGAGCCTCATGGGGACACTTTCTAGGAAAGCTGACAGATGGTCACTGAGTGACTCTTACTGGCCCAAAGGCTGCTGCGGAACTGCACATAGTGAAGTCCTTTCAAGTCTCAAGAAGCCAGGGGCCCTGGGAGCGCTCAGCTCTGGGAGCTCCTGCATGTGTCCATGAGGCTGGACTTCGGGCTCCTCCTCACAGTCACCATGTACCAGAAAGCCAAGCACAGGCTTCCTAAAGGCACCAGTGGGTGCTGAGCGCAGCCCCCGGCTCTCATGAGTAGCAGGGAGGTGGAGAAGTCTGTCCGGATCGCTGGTCCCTACAGCCCCAGGTCCCAGTTATCTGCCCCAGGGGCTAAGGACACACTGGCACCATTTCTCCAGCTGCCCAGACAGCCCAGCACTCCTGGGACCTGGCTGCTTGTGCGGCATGATTGATCTGGCCCAAGGTTTTGGAATGGAGACCTCAGTCCTGGGAAAGCAAGACCTGATGGTGGCCAAGCCTGGGGACGTGGGTGGCAGAAGAGGGGGCATCACTGCCTCTTGCCGTGGGGATTGTTTGGGCTGCCTTCCACAGCCCCCTCACATGGCCCAGCAGCTACTCTGGCCCCCAGGGATGTTCTGAACCCAGTTCACTCCTTGAGGCATTAGTACTATGACTCTCCCCAAGCTAGTTTCCCTGGAACCACTGGGATCTATGTCTGTAGCCCCTTCTCCCCTGTTTTGTCTTCAATGTCCTCTCTTTCCTTCCCTAACCATTATCCCCACACAAACAAGCCCGTTCCAATTCCACCTCAGGAATCTCTAATACCCTCCGCCCCTGTGTCCTGGAAACACATTAGCTTCTTACTTATCTTATACACTATCAATTCCTTGAGGGTGGGGATGGGTCCTCTGTCTCTCTGTGTCTCTCTGTCTCTGTGTGTGTCTCTCTCTCTCTCTCTCTCTCCCCCTCGATCTATCTGAAGCACCCACAAGTCGAGCCCTGGACTTGGTATTACTCTGAGCAAATAAA
Source organism: Suricata suricatta (assembly GCF_006229205.1). Lineage (NCBI taxonomy): Eukaryota > Metazoa > Chordata > Mammalia > Carnivora > Herpestidae > Suricata > Suricata suricatta. The sequence goes on from NC_043704.1 coordinate 148,545,938, forward strand.
TGAACAAACGGCCAATACCAGATCAACGGTAATAAGCTCAGAGTTTCCCCCACTCCCTTGGGAGAACCTGAACTAAACCAGTTCTATCAGCTGTTCAAAACAACTCAATGAATTGACTCCAGTGTCCTCAGAGCCGTGGAGGAATTTCCCCAGAGCCAATCCTGAGGCCCAAAGTCTCCTCCAGACAGACTTGGGAATCAGCTACTCTCAAAAATTCCTGATTGCTCTTAAAGAGGTGAGCATCTAGCTCCCTACTTGATGACATAAAGGAAGGGAAGAATTCCTTTTCTGTTTTTAGAGGAAATACAGGCAATAGTCCAGGACACAGGGGACATGGTGCGCAGAGCTGAGCAGGTAAGGTGGCTGGTAGGAAAGAGCAGCCAGGCCAGGGGGGAAAACAGAAGCACACCCTACGTTGAGCTTTGGGGGTGCAACAGGGAGAAGGCGGGAGGAGACGTGAAGCCTTCAGACCTTAGGCCCCCAACCCTACAGACAAGCCGCCAAGAGAAGCAAAGCCACAGAACTCACATGGAGGCTGCTTATTTCATCGGCATCCAGCTGGTTAAAAATAACTTCACTTATTAGTTTAAGTGAGATCACCAGAGGGCTGGAAATTCACTGTCAGTGAAACAAAAATACTGGGAGGAAAATAAAAAACGTCTACATTCATGATGAGCTTTATTTCAAAAAAGAAACCCAGGAAGGAAGCCGCCTGGATATTCCACAGGCTCTGTTTTCCTTCTGCGTGCTTTATGAGGCCCACGTCGGCCATTTTTGGAGCGAACACACTTCCCTCTTCCCGTCTGGCCAAAGAGAAGTGGCAGCACAGAGTTAAGGGCCATGAAGCATCAGCTGGAAAAAGGCAACGTTAGAAGATGCTGCTGCCCTGTTGGTGTGCTGGACCACACTCACCTACACGGCCACAGGAGCCTCAAGGCCCTGCCTGTTCCCCTTGGCTTCTCTAAGGCACGACACCTTCAGCACACAGATTCCTCTTGTTGACTGCGCTGTCAACAAAGGCTCCACTGAGGAAAAGTAACGGCTCCACTGAGTAGGGCGAGGGCTGTGTGGGAGTGGTTTAAAGGCTCTTTCAAAAGGATGAAAGGCAGTGCTGAACAGGGACGCTTTCTCTGAGTGACTTTGGGGGAATCCATCCTACTTTTCTAGAATGCTCAAGAGAGAGCAGCCCTCCGTCCCTGATACCCCTCAGCATGCATTCCTCAGTCCCCTTCATGGCCCACCCGAAGCCTCATAAATCAGGCCTGTAGGACCAAGACCCTAGTCTTCCCCATGTGAGGCCATCCCTGTTGGCCTGGAGGTGAGGGGAGGCCAGGCTCAGCTCAGGCAGACTGTTCTGGGAGGCAGGGCTCCGGAGCACTAACAAACCACACACAGTGCTCACTGCTAAAATGGTATCACCCTTTACACAGGCTGACAGCCATCATGAATTGGCTTCCCATGTTGGTTCCTAAGACTCAGAGTGGTTTTTGTTTTTCCTGTTGTTGTTGTTGTTATTATTGTTGCTTTTGGAGAACTTTGTAGACCATTTTTTTTTGTTGGACATTTTTTATTTTTACATAGTTTCAAAGTTTCAGAAAAACTGTAAGAATAAGGATTTCTTAGAAAACTGTTTACCCAGAGGCACACGGTGGCTCAGTCGGTTAAGCATCCACATGTGACTCTTGACTTGGGCTCAGGTCACGATCTCATGGTTTGTGCGATCAAGACCTGTGTTGTGCTCGGTGCTGAAAGCACAGCCTGTTTGGGATTCTCTTTCCCGCTTTCTCTGCCCCTCCCCTGCTGGCACTTGTTCTCTCTCAAAATAAACATTTAAAAAGATAAAATCGAAAAAAACATGTATCTGAATTTACCAATGTGTTTTCATTTCACACATTTGCTTTATCATTTCTCTTTAGATAGATAGGTAGATGGATAAATACAGATACCTATTTATACAGAAACAAACATATGTATGCATATATGAATATGAATATATATCTATACATGTAATTCTTCTCTGAACCATTTGAGAGTAAGTTGTAGATATGATGGCTCCTCCTCCCTAAAACCCTGGTGCACATTTTCAAGAACGAGGATGTTCTCTGACACAACTGCAGTACAGTTACTAAACTATTATCTAATTCATGATCCAGATTCAGATTTCACCAATTATAGCTATTTATTTCTGGTCCAGGATACAGCCCAGGTTCACAAATTACACTTTGCATTTTATTGTCAAGTCTTTTTGGTCTATTTTAATCTAGAACAGTTGCTTTCCTTGCTCCTCCTAGACATTTTTAAAGTCATTTTGTGGACCGTTTCTCAATTTGAGTTCAGCTAATGTTTCTTCACAATCAGATTCAAGCTATGCATTTTTGGCAGGAATGCCACTGAATTGAAGTTGTGTCCCTCCGAGTGCCGTATATCAGAAGGCACGTTACATTGGTTGGGCAAACACTCAGTAAATCGGGAGTGGCTAGCAGGGCTTTGAGCGTGGTGCCCTATAGGATGTGAATGGATGTTTCCAGCCTCTGGCTTTGTGCACCACCACTGTGGACAAAAGGGGCCCACACCTGCATAGACACAACCTGTCTGACGGCCTGTGAAGCGGGAGGCCCAGGCTATCATATGATGATGAACACAGGGCTGAGTGGCCCCCAGTGCCCTAGCCAACACCTCCCACCTCCCAGACTCAAGGCCACCTAACCAGCCACTGACTGTAGACTCATGAATGAGCCCAGCCAAGATCGGCAGAAAAACACAAACGGCTGGTCCAAAACAACGGTGAACTAAATACATAACCATGGAAAGCCACTATGTCATGGGGCGTTATGTTACGTAGCAAAAGCTAACTGATACTCCTTTTTATCAGGGAAAGAAAAGACTCGGAAGCCCCACATGTTCACTGAGGTCACTGGAAGGAGGAAGTCATGCTCTTTTTTTCCTGGCTCTGTCCTTCCTGTCTCTCTCAGGGATCGGAGCTTTTGCCTGTGTTTGGGATTCAAAGGAACATTTCAATTTACTTAGTGGTTTTGCAAAACAAACCATGGGTACTGTTCTCCCCAAGCTCTGCAGAGCAAGACCACATCATTCAGTGGCTCGACTGGGCAGGTGTCAGGACACTCTTTCCAACACACTCTTCCAGAGTAATTAGCAAATGAAGAAACCCTTCTGGAGGAAGAGCCCACAGGAGCAGACAAACCTGTCACCAAGAAGGATCTAACGGGCTCCAGCCAAGGCCTTGGGGGCTCACCTGGCTCTCTGGTTTCCCAACTCCTCTGACCCCTTCCCCAGAGATGAGGATTTGGTGCCTCTAGAGTGCAGCCTGAGGGGCTGTATTTCTAACGGGTTCATTTGGTGTCTCCCATCATCAGAGAGGTTTGGGACACTGCTTTAGGGAAGTAGCTCTCAAGCTGGACTATGCGTTAAAATTGACGAAGAGCTTTGAGAAAAAACAAACCCTAATGCCCAGAACATTTATATCTGAATGTCTAGGTCTGGCACCCTGGAATCAGTATTTCTCAAAACGTCCCACATGAGCCCAGTGTGCCGCCAAGCGGTACGCATGCTGATTTCTATGCCTGGAGACTAAGCGGCTGCCTTTCTCGCCATATCGCGCACTTCCCCAGCCGGCCTGCATTTCTGATAACGAAGGTGACTGATTTCAGTGCTCATGAAATGCCACCCTCGAGACTCCTCTGTGGTTTTCTCCTCTCCGCTCAGCTGATATACCAGAGGGAAGCAGACTTTTCCTCCCTAGGAGCAGTTTCCTAAATCCTGTAAATTTCCTTTTGGGGAAAAAATGATCCCCCCCTTTTTTAGTGTGCTGTCCACCACGAAGAGAGCCCAAAGGGCAAGCTGTATGAGCAACCGGAGCAGATGCCGTCGGGTCTGCCCCATGTCACCTACATACCTTGACCATTTCCATGCACACAGGCTCCTGGTGGGCACCTTTGCACCACTGCTGGGGGTGGCACTCAGGCTCCTGGAACCCTTTGCCGGAAGGCATCATAAACCGGAAGAGCCTGGGGATTCACATCTCCCTGAAGCAGCCTGATCCACTGACAGGTGCTTTCTCACCCCTGATCAGAGAAACCTACACTGGCTCCTGAGATCCTCTGTAGGACTGAGCCAAGGTCACCCCTCACCTCACCCCACTGTGGACTTTGCTGGCTGCTGCACCCCTACGTGGTCTACTTCCTTTCTCTGCCCACTGCCCCCACTGCCCTACTGGCTTTTCTTTGAGGACTTTCTCATCTCAACGTCTGCTTCTGGAGAATGCGAAATTGATGGCAACCACCACGCACACCCTCCAGAAGAACCTTAACAAGGGTCCTGGAACTGACCTTCGTCCTTCATACAAAGGGCACTGTACGTGCCACCAGGAACCGGGCTGCTCTCGATTCTCACATCAACGGCTCTCATGACTTGCTGCTCACCACTCCCCTTGCTGCACATGGTGGTCCTGAAACAGACGAGACCCTGTGTCAGGAGGCCTAAGAATGGGAAAGAACACTTCTTTTCTGCTGTCAGTTCCGAATCAGCAGAGATTTTTCGGATTTAGGATCTTTGGCCGAAAGCATCGATAGGGAAATACTCTCCCCAGACAAAGGTCTGCATCGGGGTGATATTTAAGTTGGGACCATATGTATCAATTCAAGTTGCAGGAGCAGGACATCACTGATCTTTTCTAGTGTACGGTGCTGCTTTTAATTTCACAAAGTGCTGCTTTTCTCTGTGAGAGGGTGTGTTTTACTGTTCTTTAAATGGATCAGTAGTTTCTAAACCTTTAGCCTTTCCTCGTTTCTGCCACAAGCATTTAAATGCTCTACATTTCCCTCTGGCTAGAGCGTTAGTAGCATCTTATGAGACTGAGTATCATTCAGTTCTACATACATGCTGCTTAACAAACCATAATTTATCTTTGCCCGGTGATATAGTTAGGGGTACCTTTGGTAAACAGCAAACAGTTGAATTAAAAAAAAAATCCTTGTTTTCTAGATGAAGCATCCCATCTACTCTAATCCAATTTCATCACAGTGCTCTGTGAATTGAAATCTGCCATCTTTCTATTAGTTCTGTGCATTCTTTCTTCCTCTTTTCTTTTCCCTAATTTGATTGTTTGAATTCTTTTTTTGGCATTCACTTTTCCCATATAGGCCTAGAAGTTATATATACATTTACTCTCATTTTAGTGGTTACCCGGGAGATTATGCATTCCTCCTTGACTTACCGACTTTTAATATTACTTTCATCTTTTTTTCCAACAATACAACTTAAAAATACTTAAAATATTATGTATTGGGGTGCCTCAGTGGCTCCGTTAGTTAAGTGTCTGACTTCAGCTCAGGTCATGATCGCACAGTTTGTGAGTTTGAGCCCCATATCACGCTCTGTGCTGACAGCTTGGAGACTGGAGCCTGTTTCAGATTCTCTGTCTCCCTGTCTCTCTGCCCCTCCCCTGCTCATACTCTGTCTCTCTCTCTTTCTCAAAAATAAACATTAAAAAAATTAAAATACTATATATTAACATACTTAAAACACTTCCTGACTTATGAGCCATTCAGTGTTTAGTACTATTGTTATTGCTTTACAAATACACAATTTCAATTTACCCCTATATTTACTCTTTCTGTTCATGTCTTTTTTGCATCTCCAGCCTTCAACCTGTAATTACTTTCCTCTTGCCTGAAGATTAGCCCTTAATGTTTCTTTTAGTGCAGGTCTGATATAATGAATTTTCTCACTTTTTGTCTGCCTGAAAATGGCTTTATTTTACCTTTATTCCTGGAAGATATGTTCACTGGGTATAAAATTCTAGATTGGCAACCTTTTTCTTTCAGCACTTTGAAAATATCATTCAATTGTTTTGAGGCTTTCATTGTCCATTTATTGTCACTCCTTGGAAGGTACCCTCTCTTATTATTACTTTTAATATTTTTCCTTCATATTAGATCCTTATCAGTTTCACCATGATGTGCCGAGTTGCGAATTTATTTGGCCCATTCATGTTTTGTAGGACTTCTTGAAACCGTGCCTGCATGTTTTTCTTCAGTTGTAGATAAGTCTCATATTGCTTTTGTTCCTTCTTTCAAAATTCCAATTACATATATCTTTGCCTCTTACCTTTTCTTCTGTATTTTTCACCCTTTTAAAAAATTATGTTGTTTTATTCTGGATACTTCCTGAAATGTCATCTAGTTCACTAATTTTCTCTTTGTTTTTTTTTTTTTTTACATCAGCTCTTAGATCCATCCATTATGTTCTTAATTTTAGTTACTGTATCTTTCACTTCTGGAACTTCCACTTGGTTATTTTCATAGTTTCAGTCTTTTGCCAAAATTCTCCTTCTTGTCTTCTGTATCTTTGAACCTTTTAAAAAGTTATTTTAAAGTCTGCATCTACCAGTGCTAATATTGAGAGTTTCTATTCACTATCTTTTTTCTGGTTGCCTTGTCTCCCTATGTTACTGGTTACGTTATATTGTGTGGCAAATCTTCTATTTTCTAAAATTGCTTGTGGAAATAAAATGCCTAGGATAATGTTATCCTTCTGGGGAGGATTTTAAAATCCGCTCCACGAGCTCTGCGGAACACTGGAACTCCAGGGTCGTGTCAAGCCACACTCCTGCCTCCAGGTTTTGAGCCATGCTGCAGCTCCTGGGAGGGCCTGGATACTTCCAGTTTACTCTTACCCCAGGGGTACAGCCCTGGAATGTCCCAGCCCAAAGCAAAGGGCTCCACGGGCCCTGCCTACAATCTCTGGATTGTACAACTGTACAATTCAGGACCTGAATTCCAATCTCTGTCCTAGTCTTCTGAGACGATCTAAATTGCTGCTTGGGTTTTTACTCAGTCATCCTTTTCATAAGGTGCAAAAGTTTTCAGGAGGCAAGTGAACCCCAATTTTGGATTCACCACCTCTGAATTTATGTGGATAGTCATCTTAAGTTCATGGAGATACAGATCACATGGACTGTACGTTTCCTATGCCATCGATTGTAAGATGCACTGTGCATTTAATAATTGGCCTTCAGTATGGAGGGGGGGATGCCTGAAATGTATATACTGATGATCAGAAACTTCTTGGTTCTAGAAACATTAAAATAGTTTTATTTGTGTTGTAAATCCATCAAGGAAGTATGTTTGCTACAAAGAAATATCATCTAAGCAATGTAGAGATCTACCGATATGTCCTAACACCTTACTGCAAATCCAGAGAGTACAGACCTTTCAAAGCCCCACGCCTGGTCTGTAGTACTGGCTCCAAGCTGGCTCTTCAGATTCCTAATAACCCTGGTTATCTGATAGAGAGATAGTACCAACGTTATGAAAAAAACCCACACCTGACTACATTGTAGGAATACATGCACGGGACCTACTCTGTCTGTTCAGAACCCAACATAAAATGTGAGGCAGAGAGAGCCCCAGTCCCAGATTCACTGCAAAGCCTTGGAGGCGGCCTTCCTTGTCCTCTTTGTTCAACTGCTGCTTCACATGTGGTCCAAGGGGAAATGTAAGTCAGCCCAGTTGGGTGTGTTGTCTATGGCCATCTGCCAGCCCATCCTCAAGGTTATTATCAACTAAAGTAGCTGTTGGAACCTGATCTGCTCTTTCACATTCCTGTGGCACCAAGGAGACAGTGGAATGGCTCCTGCCTTTTCAGAGTATGACTAAAGAAGCAGTGACCAGAACTAATGGGAAGCTTTCTCCTAGCTGGCCACGAGAGATATTTCTCCACAAGGATTCTTTTGGTCAGGAGATCGGGGCACAAGGGAGGTGGCCTGTCTCGGATCCATAATGTCTAGGGCCTGAGCTGGGAAGGCTCATAGGCGGGTGAGAACCCAACAGCTGGGGGGCAAGAATCACGTAGAGGCACCTTCGCTCACATCTCTGGCAGTTAACGCTGCCTATGGACTGGGACACCAGTTGGTGAGAGCACCTCTGTGGGGCAGCTCCCTGTGGCCTGGACTTCCTCACAGCAGGGCCCTCCTGGGTCAGGCAGATGTCTTACATGACGTCTCAAAAGTGAGTGTCCCAGATGTCTGGATTTTTCCAGCCTAACCTCAGAAGTCACATGTATTCTATTGGTCAAGGCAATTGTATGCTGCCCCTGATTCAGAGAGAAAGGACACAAATCCCCACTCTTCAATGCGAAAGAATTTGTAGCCAGACCATCCTCCTATTCATAGGGATGTAGACGAATCCCCACAGAGAAAAAGGAGATGAATATATGCCACATACTTAACAGTCATTACCTCTGAGGTGGGGAAGAAGAGACACACTCCCTCTGTACTGTGTACGTGTCTGTAGTATTTGAAATTTCCACAAGCATGTATTCATTTTGTAACTCAAAAAGGAAATCCAAAACAACAAAGGAAGCAGGGGGAACTGGGGCAGAACTCCAGAAAAATGTTGCTAGTGGAGAACTCAAGACCGGAAGGTGCCGGAAGCCACTGCCCACGGCCCTTTGACAGCCCTGGCATGTCTTGAGCCCCCAAGGATGCCTGGGTGGGGTCACGGAGCAAGTCAGAAGGAGGGCTGTCCCTGCAGCGAACTGGACTTACCCCAGGGTGCCGTCGGCCAGCCAGCCCGTGGTGCACACCGCCACGGCACAGTCCTGCACCACCCTGCGCAGCTCGTCCACAGAGGCCAGGCGAGCACCCCTGCGCTGGCAGGAAAGCCGGGCCGCCTCCAGCCCCAGGCCCTGCGAGCCGTTCTGAGCCTCCAGCACAAAAAGCTGCCCTGTGTGGGAACAAGCACGAACATGGGCTTACTCCAGGATCCACAGGAGTTTAGCCCCAGTGAGCGCACCCTCTGCCAGACACCTGTCACACCCGTGGTCTCCTGCTTGTAGTCTCCTCCAGATTAATATTCATAGGAATCTGTAGTCTCCCCAGAGCAGCGACTACCCCACAGCACCCATCCTTGGGACTAGGGGATGGCAGTTACTTTGGTGTTTTAATCTGTTTTATGCTCCTGGTGTCTTTAATGTCTTCTTTTTTGTTTTGTTTTGTTTTGTTTATTTACTGATTCAGAGAGAGAGAGAGCGAAAGGAGGGGAAGGGCAGAGAGAGGGAAGAAGGGAGAGAGAGAATCCCCGCAGCACGGAGCCTGACCTCACAAAATGGTGAGATCATGACCTGAGCCAAAACCAAGAGGTGGATGCTTAACTGAGTGAGCCCCCCAGGTGCCCCACTTCTGTCTTCTTCTCTTTTTAATTTTTAAATGTTTTTTTATTTTTTTATTTTTGAGAGAGAGAGAGAGACAGCACGAGCAGGGGAAGGTCAGAGAGAGAGGGAGACACAGAATCAGAAGACAGGCACCAGGCCCTGAGCTGTCAGCACGGAGCCTGACGCAGGGCTCAAACCCACAAACCGTGGGATCATGACCTGGACTGAAGCCAGAGGCTTAACCGACTGAGCCACCCAGGCGCCCCTCCTGTCTTCTTTTTTAAAAAAAATACTTAACCATCTGCGTTAGCATGTTTATCTGAATAAGCCCTTCAAAGCTTCCTTTTTAAAAGCTCTTTTACAAACACCGTGCAGTAAGGCTCCGTGTCCTAGCTGTCCGAGTTGGGTCAGTTGGTGCTCAGGGCACTGATGTAGGACTCATGGCTGCCTTCTTTCTGCCCGAGCCTTAGGGTGACCCCATGAATGGCAGGCTGCTCCCCTTCTCGCCGTCCTATTGTCTCAGAACATTATGAGGCCCGGCTACCATGAGTTCACTTTGCTTGCGGCCGTTTCTTCCAGACTGGACACGGCAGCGGAGGCCACGTGTGGCCACCGTGGCCTCCTGTGGCACATCAGTACACGGGCATGCAGTGGGTCTCAAAAGTGTGGGACAGATGAGTGGAATGGGGACAGGCATTCAGGCAGAGCTGGACACTGACGCTGAAAGTCCAAGAGCGCTTTCGGCCACAAAGTCATGGTGAGGAGGGAGCACGGTGGCCTCTGGGAGCCTCCTTCCTGCAGAGGAAGCAATGCCGTGGAAAACCCTATCGAGGTTCAGGTAGAGGGGAGGAAGAGACACTTCACTTCCATCTATTAGCAAAATCATCACAATACATTGATTTTATTAGATTAATTATAGTAACTATGATCATCCCTCAGCTTTGGAATCAAAGTTATGAGAAATACCCAAAAATGTTCCATAATAAATGCATCTGTACGTGACTGGTCCTCCTTCAGCCTTGGTGCCAGTGTGCAGTACACAGTCTGAACAACTGTACTTGATGGCCCTGCCTGGAGAAGCGTGTGCCCAGGACACTTTTGTATTAATGGCATTTACCTACCCGGAAAAAAAATATTATGAAACTTAGCTGACGTGTTGATAGCCAATAGCCAAGTCCTTGAGCGAGGGGGATAAGAGTGAAAGCCCAGGGCTCACATGAGGTAGAGAATGTGACAGACCTGTCTCCTCTCCGCCACCGTCCCACATGCACATAAACACACAAACCTTGGACCCTGAGGGGTCAAGCTCTCAGGACAAGAGTGACCTAGGATAAGCCATGTTCCCTCCCCTCACGCCCAAGGGACTGAGTGCTGGATACCCAAGCGCTAATACCCACTGGGAAAGGTCGTCCTAACAAAAACTGATGTCTAAGACACTTTAAGCCCTGAATTTAGCTTAAAGCGGCTTGAGACTGACATTTGCCGACACCTGGTAGGAACAAGTATGTAAATCTTGTCTGGATGGAAATTATCTTCATCTCGGCTTCCGGAAATCTCATGCAAATATTCTTTCAAAGGCAGTGACCACAACACTAACATACAGCTAAGTGTACCGGGAACAAATAAGGCAACCCAAGTGCGAAGCATCATGGACAACACCCAGCAGAAGCTGACCCGGAGACAGATCTGACAGTGCTAGTGACAGGCGCAGATCATACAGCAATGATAATTACTATACTTAGAGGAATAAAAATCAAGCCTGACAACATCTGCAAAGAATAGAAAACTACAAAGAGTGGCTTCGCTGAATTGAAAAAGAACCAGATAGGACTTCTAGAAATTAAAGATACAATGATAAGTTAACAATGCAATGGATGCTTTGGGCTGCATGTCAGACACAACTGAACAAAGAACTTATCCTTGGGGCTCCTGAGCAGCTCAGCTGGCTAAGTGTTGGACTTCGGCTCAGGTCATGATTTCACAGTTTGTGAGTCTGAGCCCCGCGTCTGTGCTGACAGCTCAGTGTCTGGAGCCTGCTTTGGATTCTGTGCCTCTTTCTCTCTCTCTCTCTCTCTCTCTCTCTCTCTCTCTCTCTCTCTCTCTCTCTCTGCCTCTCTCCTGCTCACACTCTGTCTCTCTCTCTCTCAAAAATAAAATAAAACCATAATAAAAATTTTAAAAAGAACTTATCCTTGAAACAGAAATCAGAAGAAATCATTCAAAATGTAGTAAAGAGACAAAAAAAAAGATGGAAAATAATAAGTTAATAAAAAGACATGAAGGAAAGAAGGAGATTCCAGAAATAAATCTTCACATTTACAGTCAATTGATTCTCCACAAGGGTGACCAAGACCATCCGGTGGGAAAAGAAGAATCTTGTCAAGAAATGGTGCAGGGACAACGGGACAGGCACATGCAAAGGAGTGAAGCTGGACTCCCACCTCACCGTTTCTTTACACGATAATTCACTCAGCGTGAATCAAAGGCCTAAAGGGAAGAGCTAACACCGCACCACCTAGGAGGAAAGGTAGGAAGTCTTTGTGATCTTGGATTGTGCCACAGTTTCTTAGATCTAACCTCAAGAGCACAAACAACCAAGGAGAAAATACACAAACTGAACGTCATCAAAATTAAAAACTTTTTGCTTCATAGGACAAAATCGATAAAGTGAAAAGACAACTCATAGAATGAAAGAACATTTCTGCAAATACACATCTAATAAGAAACTTGTATACAGAGTGGGTGAAGAACTCCAACAACTCAACAACAATTAAAAAGACCAAACAACCTGATTAAAAACGGGCCAAGGCCGTGAAAAGATGTCTCTCCAAAGAAGACCTACAAATGGCCAATTGAACATGAAAAGATGCTCAACATCACTAACCATCAGGGAAATGCAAATCAAAACTATAATTAAACACCACTTCATACCCATGAGGAGGCTACTAATAAAAAAGAAACAAAAGAAAACAACAGCGTTGGCAGATATGCAAAGAAAAGAATTGAACCTGTATGCACTGCCGGTGGGACTGTAAAATGGTGCAGTTCCTGTGGGAAACAGGATGATGATTCCAGTAAAAATTAAACATGGAATTACAATATGATCCAGCAATTCTACTTCTGGTTATTTGTCCAAAGAAGTAAAAGCAGCGACTTGGATGATATTTGTACACGTTCATAGCAGTATTATTCACAACAGCCATTTGTGGAAGCAACCAAAGGATCCATCAACAGATGAACGGAAGAACAAAATGTTGTATATACATACAATGGAATATTCATTCCCCTTAAAAAGAAGAAAAATTTGACAGATGCTACAGCATGGATAAATCTTGAAGACATTATATTAAGTGAAGTAAGTTAGTAAAATTCATAGAGATAAATAGAATGGGGGTTACCAGGGGCTGGGGTGGGGAAGGAGAGAATTAACGGTTAATGAGAATGGAGTTTTAGCTGGGAAAGATGAAAAAGTCCTGGAGACGGATGGTGGTGATGGTCGCACAACAATGTCAATGTAGTTAAATGCCACAGAATTGTACAGATAAAAATGGCTAACGTGGTATTTTAAAAATGGGCAAAGGACTGGAATAGACATCTTTAAAGAAACGGCCAATAAGCACACAAAAAGATGCTCAGCATTATTAGCCAACAGCAAAATGCAAATCAAGACCACAATGAGATATTACTTCATATCCATTGGGATGGCTATCGTCAAAAGGGCATTTTTTGACGGAAATGATGGTGAGGAAGTGGATAAAGTGAAACCCTCAAACAGTGCCGGGGGAAACGGACAAGAATGCAGGTGCCTGGGAAAACCACCTGGCAGCTTCTCAAAAGTTGGTAGCAGTTTCTCACAGAGTTACCACGTGACCCAGCGGCGATCCCCTCAGGTGAATATCCGCGAGCACTGAATACACATGTTTATGCACCGGGTGTTACAGTAAGAGGTGACTCACTGGTTCTACTCCAGAAACCGATGCCACACTGTATGTTAACTAACTTGAATTTAAATAAGTAAATTAAAAAACAACTTCTGTATGAATGTTCATAGCAGCATTATTTATAACAAATAATAAGTTAAGTTCACAATTATAAAATGATGTTCATAATAGCCAAAAAGTAGAGTCCACCCATGACCCAACTGATAATTGGATCAACAATGTATGGTATGAATATCCATACAAAAGAGTTTTATTTGGCAGTGAAATGAAATGACGTACTGACACATGCTGCAAATGGATAAAAACATTGTGCTGAGTGTAAGCAGCCAGTCACAGAGGCTCACACACTGTATGAGTCCATTTACATGAAATGCCGAAACAGGCAAATTCACAGAGGCAGGAAGTAGTTGCCTCGGGGCGGAGACGTTGAGGAGGAACAAGTAAATAAATGCTCATGGGAATAGAGTTTATTTGGGGGCAAAAAAAATGTTCTAAAATGGTGCCTAGTGATTCATAACTCTGTGAGTATACTGAAGGCCAGTGAATCACACACTTTAAAAGGGCAAATTGTACAGTATAATGAATCATATTTCAATAAAGCTGTTATTAAAAAAGGCATCGCCAGAGAAGAACAGGTTCTGTTTTGATAGTTATTTCATGAATAATATAAAAATAATTTTAAACAAATAAATAATAACTCTAGACTATAAAAAGGCAATATTAATAGAACTACAGGGAGAATTGGAAAATTTTAACCACTAGCCTCCTCGGTAATTGATAAAACAGAAAAAAACTGGAAAAAACAAAGAAGATTTAAGCGACAAAATGAACACACTTGATGTAAGGCCAATGCACAATCTGGCAAACTATAGAATGCACATTTATTTTAGACACACAAAGGACATATGTAAAACTGATCAAATACTGAACTACAAGACAAATCAAAAAGCATTTCAAGACTCAAATCATATAAAGCCTATTTTTAAATGACAATACAAACAACCTAAAATCACTTGTAAATAAAACAACTTGATAAATAAAATCAAACACTTATACACTATTTACTTCGGGCCAGGTGTTTTTCAAATTGCTTTACAAATATTCATTAAATTAATCCATATAACAATTCTATGATGCAGGTGTTATTATTATCCTTATCTATAGTTAAGATTTAGTATTAATTATTTGTCCAAGATCACACACCTGGTATACAAAACCAGGCATTTGGGCTCTATCTCCAAGATCCTAATCAGTATTATACTGCCTCTCGATAGCAAAGTAATAACTAGGAAAGTCCCCTTGTGGATGGAAATTACAAAATATACTTCTAAATGAACGACAGGTTCAAAGAAAACCACAATTCAAATAAAACATTTTTATGTAAATGACAAAAACTTGTGGAGAAACTAACGTAGTATTTAAGGGACATTTATAGCCTCAAAAGAAGGACATTTAAAATATAAAAGAAGAATGCTTGATAACTAATGATGTAATTTCCTATCTTAAAAACATAGACAGAAGAACACAAAATTAAAGCTTCTAAAGAGGTAGAGCAGGGAAATACCAAAGATAGACAGAAATCAATGAAATGGAAAGCAGATGTACAATAGAAGAAATAAAGCCAAAAATTGTTTCTTTCTGAAGAATGATAAAATTGATAAATCCCTAGCAAAATTGATGAAGATGAAAAGAGAGAAAATGCAAATTACCAATATCAAGAATGAAAGAGGACATTACTACAGACCCTACAGACACTGAAAAGATAATAATAGATAATCATGTTATATACACCAGTACATCTGACAGTTTAGATGAAATGGACAAATTTCATAAAACAAATCTAGCAAAAGTGACCCTGAATGAATAAGAAAATCTGAATCTGAATATGTCTTTACCTACTGAAGACATAAGGGGTGCCTGGCTGGGTCAGGAGATGGAGCATGTGACCGATCTCAGGGTCTTGAGTTTGAGCCCCATACTGGGTGTAGAGATTATAAATAAATAAACTTAAAAAAAGAATTTAAATTCATTATGTAAAACCTTCCCATGAAAAACTTCAAACACATATGACCTCATTACCAAACACTAAACAAAACAAAACAACAGCTCACCTGATAGCAATCTTTTTAAACAACAGAAGAGGGAACAACTTCCCAACTTATTTTAGAAATCATCATAATACTGACGTCAACACCTAACAGGAATATTACAAGAAATGAAAATTATAGGCCAATGTATCTCATGAATGTAGAGTCAAAACCCCTAAATCTGTTTCCCTCACTCCAGGCTCAGATCTAAGTCATCTTTTTTCACTGTGACACCATTCCCTAGGATTCTATCCACAAACATGGTTTCAAAGACTATACGTACACAGACGACTCACATTTTTCTCTTTAGTCCAGCCCCTTCCCACTGACCCCATCCATCTTATAGACCTCCCTTTTCTCTCACCTTCACAACTCAAATGTCATCCTATATGGTCTCTCCATATCCAGTCTTGCCCTGGTCCCATTCATTCTCCCTACACCAGAATCAGGGCGATCTTTCCAAATGCAAATCTTATTAGTCATTCTACCACTGGAAATCATCCAACGATTTCCTTCCCTTTTTTGGATTGAAACAAAACTGTTGTCTATGAAGCCGCACCTCATTCATGACATCCACTCCAATTTCCTTAGCACCATTTCCAACCACTTCCACCTTGGGCTCTTGACTCCAGCCACACTGTCTCTTACCACATGGCCCATTTCCCCTGCTCACAGTTTTGTTGTGTTATGTTGTGTATGCTATTCTCTACCCAGAAACTTGTCCTTCCCCCCTTTGCCTAGTTAATTCTTATTCCTCTTCCCGATCCCCTTACATCGAGCCAGACTTTCCTAGTACCTGCTCCCATCATACTTCTGTCCTTTAACTTCATCACCTATCAAAATTGCAAGTTCACATTTCATTCACATAATGACTTGCTTACTGACTACCCCCATTGGATTTTAAGCTCCCTGATAGCAAGAACCTATTTCTCCCCACCACTCTACCCCCAACAGCAAGGATTGTACCCAGCATATAATAGATGCTCAATCAATCATCTGTAGCATTAGTGACTCTTTTCCTGTAATCGTTACCCAAACCCAATTAATCTGTATCCAGTTATTATAAGTGCTGCCGAAGCGAGCACAATCTGTATTCAGTTAGTGTGAAAATTTTTCAGTCTCAAATATATTTTTAAAACACATTATAAAAAAATACAGTAGCGGATCTCTTTATATAGGAGGTGCATATCTCATTGGTCAAATATAAACTAAATGTTTTTCATTTGAATTTATCTCATTGACTTATTTTTTAATGAATCCATGGAACCCAGGCTCTCTCCAGGTGTCTGGGGCCCATCATCTAGCTGAACATTGATTCTTCTTCCTTCCGTCACTGTGGAACACAAATAACTAAATGTGGAAAGTGGTGGTCGCTAAACATATATTCAGTAAAGAAAAGAATCCTTTCCTAATATAGATTATAATTCTTCAATGGCTCTGTTATAAAAGTTGGAACTCAGTAAAAGGAGTTTCTTGAAAGTAAATAATTGGGGAAGCAGGAGAAGGAAAGAAAGGAGAAAGGAGAAACAGAGGCACTCTGGCAAGAAATAACAAGGAAAAAGGCTCTGGCATTACTGTTACTCTCTCCTTGTGGAGTGACATTTCTGCCTTCAAGTTCCTAGGACCCACATCAAGCCAGAGAGGCACAAAAAATTGATCCATATCCATTTAGCATTCCACCTAAGCAGGTGAAACGCTAAAGCCTCATGGATTGTAGAAGCATTTCTTTAAAATGAATTAAAGTTGGTACAATAGCGTACATTGTTCAAAAGTTAATACTAACCTGGATTTATTCTACTCGCATTTAGCTAAACGCTCATGACTCAACGTCAGGCCAAAAAAAACAAAAAAACAAAAAAACCCTAGAGTAAAAAATTAACAAAGGATTGACTGCTAAGAGGTATGGGATTTCCTTTCAGGACAGAGAAATGTTCAGGAGTTAGACAGCGGGGATGGTGGGACAACATAATGAATATACTAAAACCGTTGATTATAAATTTTTATATGGTAAATTTTACACGGACTGCATCTCAAGTAAAAACAAAAACAACAACAGTTTTCAGGAGACTTAAAAGTGTTTTCTTTTCTAACACTCTGAGGATAGGGAGAAATAAGACATTCATCCTTAATTAGGAGCGAAGAGTTCTCGGAGCTGGCACTTAGGACAAAAGCACCAAAAATTCTAAGATAATATTTGGAGGTTTTTTCTTACTTTCCCCCTTTCCCTTACCACCATGCCTCTTTTCCTCAAGTCCTCTCCTTTCACCGAAATATTGTTTACTAAAAGAGCAATGACGTTTAAAAATATACAAAGCATCTCACATCAGCCAAGAGTTTTTCTCCATCAATCCAATTTGTCCCTAGCTTGGATTTTCTAGAAACCGCTCATGGATGTGAGAACTGGCTTCTTTTCTTTCAGATCCTCCTGCACCAAGTCAACGGGGTTTTGTTCCAAAATGAAAATGCAGCTGAATTAGCTTTTTGAAATGTAGCCCATGTAAGGCTCTGATCCTTCCAATTTAAGGGAAGCCCTCAAAGCTGAATTCAGGTTTAAAAAACAAACAAACAAACAAACAAACAATGCGGGTCAATTCTCATAACCTGCAAGATTCTGTTTCTTATCTATTTCACCAGCCTCGGGCCCAACGACATCCTCACCTTGCACACTCGGTTCCAGCCACTCTATCATTCATCCATTTCCCCCGCCACTCACAGGGCCTTTGCACATGCTACCTCCTCCCGGCAAGGCACTGTCCTTTCCCCGGGGCCTAGCTGATTCCTACTCATCTTTCAAGGGCTCTTGGACCAAGCCGGCCTCGCTAGTAGTCTTCTCGGCCTTGCAGCCGGGAGCACAGTTAATAGTCGTGGAAAAGTAGATCTCCACAGAGAAGGTTCTCTGCACCCTAGACGTGACTTCATGAACGTCTTCGGAAAGCTTTCGGCGGGCGTTCTCTGGGGAGGGCTCGGGAGCCATGGTGGAGGGGTGGGGGGCTGGGGCGAGGGGGGACGCGCGGGTCCGAAGAGGGGCTCAGGGGTGCCGCAGGCTGGCCGGAGGGAGCCCCCGGAGGGCGCCGCCTCCCCTACCCGGACCCCGCGCACACTCACCATCGGCTCGCACGGAGAGACGCCGCAGCCCCGGCGGTAGCAGCAGCAGCAGCAGCGTCGCCGCCGCCCAGAGCGAGGCGCGGGGACCACGTCCCTCAGCGGCCATGGTCGCGGGGGGCCC
>NC_043704.1:148564462-148582844 GCF_006229205.1 Suricata suricatta
CGGGGCGGCGGCGTCTGGACCCGGCGGCCTGGGAACCGGGGGCAGGCGGGGAGGGCAGAGAGCCGGCGGCACGGGGGACCCCGGGCGCTGGGTGGCCGGACGTCTGCGCCTGTCCCCGGCGCCCGGACTCCGCAGCGGGCCTCCTCCCACAGAGGAGGAACCTGCGGATGGAAAGGAAGAGCCTCACTTGCCAACCTCGCTCTCAGCAGGGAAGCGCACGCCGCAGCGAGGCTCCTCCTAGAAGCCTAGTTTGCAGGTCCCTCCAAAAGGGGATCTTCGGGACGCGTCCTTCGCGACGTTTGCCGGCACGCCCTCACGTGTCCCAACGGACCCCGCCGGCGCTGGTGGGGTTGGCACCGTTTTCACGCCTCCCCGAGAGGGCCTGGATTCGGATTGTTAGCGGAGGGGAATTCGCACGCGGAAGCGCCCTGCTGAAGTCCCCTGCAGGAGTCCCTGTCCTCAAAGGTTCCTTTTCCCAACTGCCCCCCTGTCCAGTGTCCCCTGTCCGGTTTGCACTCTTCACGGATGGAGTCATAAAGATCAGTACTGGGACTGCGACCCCCGCGCCCTGGACCGGTTACAAGTCCCTTCCACCTTCAGGGCCTGGTCCCCAGATGTGCCGTGAGTGCCCACAGAGGGCCTGTCCCCGTGCTAGACCCCGTAGGGGGCTCCGATCGGTCCTGAAAATGCTCGAACTGAAGTAACACACGTCAGGAACAGGAACAGGTGATTAGTGCTGCAAGGAGCACGTGCTTGGCCCCAAGACAATGCACTAGGACGCAGACATTCAAAGACGACCTACTTTTTAAGGTAAAAAATGAGGCTCGGGGGGCCCCTGCGTGCTCAGTTGGTTAAGGGCTGACTCGACTTCTGCTCCGGTCATGATGTCCCCAGTGGGCGACCTCAAGCCTGGCGTTTGGCTCTTGTACGGAGGATGAGGAACCTGCTTGGGGTTCTCTCTCCCTCTCTTTCTGCCCCTTCCCAGATCATGCGGTCGCTCTCAAAATAAATAAACACTAACAACAAAACAAAAACCACTGAGATTTGAACCCACGCCTGATTTACTATGGGTGTCATTTTTCAGCCCATATAATTTTTGAAGTGTTCGGAAAAGATGTCTCCTCTCCTTGTTTCTCTGCAAATGTCAACCGCAAGGCTATCATTAGTGATGAATTCCTTTATGGAACAAAACTTTACTTTTAAAATACAAATACTCTAGGGTGTTAAATGCAGACAGTCATTCACATGTAAGTGTAAATTAATTTACTTAGCCGCTTCTCTTCTAACAGCTAGCTGGTAGGCTAAGGAGTGAAACTTCACATGTCTGGGTGGGGTGGGGGGACCGTTTAAAGCCAGATTATTGCTGAGGATGAAGGGGAGGGTCCAGGAGGCTCCTGCAGAAGCTTCTAGCTCCCTTCCTCAGGAGCCCTGCCACTAAAGTGGGTAGAATAGTCAATTGACCATTACTATCTAATCCTAATGACATTTTAAAGTTTGTCTTTTTTCAGATCTGTCTTGGCTTGTCCTAATTTGGGGAGACAGCATGCTCTAAAGATTAGAACACCATCTGGCACCTTCATATAAAGTTAAATATACATCTCTCCTATAACAAAGAATTCTGCTTCTAGATGTATCTCCAAAAGAAATAAAACTTATGTTCACAAAAAATTAGTACACAAATTTCATAGCAGCTTTTTTCACGATGATTACAGTTGGAAGCAACCCAAACATCATCAACAGATGAATAGAAACACATCATATTCACACCATAGAACACTATTTAGCAATCGAAGGAATCAAATACCGGTACATTCGATTATGTGATGGCTGAGTGAAGGAAGCCCAAAGGAGTTTGTGCTTTAAGATCCCATTCATATGAAGCTCAAAACTAATCCGTGGTGGCAATAAAGGCTGAGATTGCCTTTGTCAGGGTAGGAACACAAAGGAACTTCCGGCGAGTAGGACTGTTCTGTATCTTGAGGTCGTTGGTGGTCACATGAGTGCATACATTCATTTCACCTCACTAAACTCTACACGTAAAATCTGTGCATCCCGTTGAATGTTTATACCTTCATAGCAAATACTTCAGTGGGCCGCCTGGGTGGCTCAGTCGCTTAAGTGTCAGACTTCCGCTCAGGTCATGATCTCACGGTTCGTTGGTTCGAGCCCCGTGTCTGCCTCTGTGCTGACAGCTCGGAGCCTGGACTCTGCTTTAGACTCTGTGTCTCCCTCTCTCTCTGCCTCTCCCTTGCTCGCCCTTTGTCTCTCTACCTCTCTCTCTCTCTAAATAAACATTTAAAAAATAACAAATACCTCCACATTTGCCGTAAAGAATAAGTAGTTTTCACAGAAGACAGTTTAATAAAAACAATCACATGTAGAGATGTGGGCAGGGTTGGGAGAGCCAAGAAGAGATGATAAAGGTCTTGGTTCTGTCAAAAGTAGGAAGCCATCACGACTTTGAGGCCCGAAGGTCGGAGGGTGTTGAGGTGTTACCAAAACCCAGCAAGGGCCATTGCCATGAGAAAGACTTCCTGAGAGGCAGGGAATCCCTCCCTGCCGTGGGTCTGGTAGAAAGGGAGCGGGAAGAAAACACCCCAACATCCCTCTCCTCTGCCCTCCAGATCCCCCCGGTGCCTCCTAGTGGCCGAGCCACTTGGTAGGTGGAGGGCAAAGGAGCCCAGGTGCCAGGGTCCTTAGACGTTACTCTCTCATGGTGCAGACTTGATCAGAGAAGGGCAGACAATGGAGCTGGAGAGACAGTTGGAAAACAACCAGCAGGTCTGTCTCTTCATTCATTTGGATGAAGAAAATTCAAAATAAAACAGGAGAAACAGAGTCCTATCAGTTTCCATCCTTCGGTTCAATCCTCTCACTTGGAGCTAAACTGTAATACCATCCCCCATCGGTGGTGATTTTCACATACGCGCTGTTTCACATACAAGGAAAGTGAGAGAAGTAAACGATGATAAGGTATGGATGCTACACGCCCCACTTCCGTGCTGGTCATGGCGCCCTCTGTGGTGATCATTGCCACGCGCCCCCGTTCCATTCTCTGAGCCTCTTGGCCTCTTGGCCTGCCTCACTTTGTTCTTTGAACTGGTGAGAAGGACCCAAACTTTCATTCATACTAAGGATCTGTATTTGTTTATTCATTATTTTATTCATTTATTCGTTTGCCATGGCTTCTCGCTGCCTGTTATCATAGGACACGGGAGTCTCCGGGATCTGGACATAGCCATCCACGCCTCACGATGTAGCAGCAACACAGTTTCCCCTTGGTCATCAGGACCAATCACCTGTTGGAGAGCAGTCTTTGCTTCCAAGTTCCTGGCACAGGCATGTGCGTTTACTGGTGAAAGTAGTTTTCCTTTGCCTACCAAACCTCCCAATTCACGAATCTACGTGTCGTGGGGATGGTGTACAGAACTATCGGCTGGTGCTTTAAAGACACATACTGTATCCGGATGAGGCGGTTTATGAGTCCGTGGTAGTCCTGCTGGTAGAAGCAAAGCAGGCAAGGAAGGCGATGTCATATCTAGAATAAGGATCTACTCCAGTGAGAACAAGTAACTGTGGCTGTGAGGAAGAAGGGATCCCACACAATACAAACCACTTTCCCCACACAGCCAACAGGAGGGGCTGGCTGGGAATTATGCCACGTGGGGCCTCACAGCACCCTTTGCCGTTGGCACGGACACTCAGCACTGGTGGCAGTCAGAGCAAATCTAAGAAGAGATGTTGGTGCTATTCCACTCCTGCGTGGCCCCCATCTCTGCTCCCATCGTCCCTCCGTGTCTGGTTTCATTATCCAAGCACAGGTGTGGCTGGGGAAGGAGGCACCTGACAACTGGAGAATGAGACGGACTCTCCAAGGCGTCTGCCTGAGTAAGGAAATTCTCTCCACTGAGTGCCCCTGGGCGGGGGAAGCGGGGGTTAGGCTGCATACATATTCCCAGGCTGCCCATTCCACTTGGTCCATACTGCTATCCTTGTTGCTGGTCTTTCAGTCTTGAACTTTTCAGATCTTTGCCCAACTATTTTAGGTATTATCCATAAATTAGTGTAGATTCATGAGTAAGGCCATTGGTGATGTAAACCAAAGTTCCACCCATTGGGAGGATCTTCTTTTGCTTTGCTTTTTTTTCTTTTTTTGGTGGTAAAATATACTCAACATAAAACAGTGTACACTTTGTAATATTAAGCACATTCATGTGGTGCAGCCCTCACCACCATCCACCTCCGGAAAATCTGCAGCATCGCTCACTGAAACTTTGTACCCATTTCCTCAGCGCCCCCGGCCCTGGTGACCACTGTCCTACTTTTGGTCTCTCTAAATGTGACAGTCCCAGGCACCTCGTGGAAATGGGATCGTACCATGTTTGTCCTTCTGTGTCACTGCGGGTTTTTAGTGCTGGACCAGAGCAGGGATGGCTAGTGCCCTGTTGTGGACACTCAGATGGAAGGCAGGCCCTAGGATTTCCCTGCTCTGTTGAGTGAAATTCCACACGAGTCCGTAGCTATGGGTTGAGGTAGAGGCAGCAAAGCAGTAAAACCAAGTGCTGCGGGAATCTGAGCCACCGGCTCACCGATTTACTTGTTCCTTCCAGGCCCGCTGATGGAGACACCATTTCCATGTGAGAGTGGGGCTTTCTATACAATTCCAAGTAGTGCCTTCGTATGACCAACTAAGGTCTCTTACTCATATGGCATCTGTGGCCAAGGAGTCCGAGAGCAGGATACAAACTACTTATCAGATGGAGAGCTGTTGATTGAGCTCTAACACTCCAACACTCTGCGGGCCTCCAGGGGTCTCCATTGCCCGTCTGGCTGCCCCAAGCTTCACAAGCCATCGCTACCATATGCGTTCTGTGACATGAGGCCAAAGTGGCAAGGTAGAGTGTACTGAAACCTGGGTGTGACAGCGTTCCCTACTGCTATGCTCTGCTTTCAGAACTATAAGCCTTATGGGTTTACAGGTAATACATGGTCCCGGAACCTGTGTATCTTTTTTTTCACAGTGGTAGTGCTCAGGTCTCCATTAATCTCTGAGATAACACAGTGAAAATCTGCTACTGTCCTTGCTAGATGAAAGCAAATGGTGTCTGATTATATTTGCTGATGGAATTAAAAATAAACCATTTACTCAGTTAATAACTACTTAATAGGTGCCAACGCCTGTATTGATTTATTCTAGTAGGGACTGTATCCCTGGAAGAACATGCATCAATACCTAATTATTTTGAAGATAAGCCACTAATATTTGCCAAAGCCTTCTGGCTTTTGCTCTGGCAAACGGGAAAGAAACACTGAATGACCAAACTTCTTGGTTCATACCTCCTGCTTATTTTACCTGTTGTCCCAGGATCTCATCCAATTTCATATGTGGCCCACGCTTTTCATTTTCTGAAGAAATACTAGCAATAGTAGACTTAACATAAGCCAGGATGATAGGCCTCAATCTTGCGTTTCTGGTGTGTGAACGTTCTCGTCTAATAGTGTGTGAGATGCAGGTGAAGTTCTCACTTGAAGAAATGATTAAACATGAAAGCAAACCAGTGACCCATCTCATTTTTTCCTGACCTTTTTCCAATACCACGTAACCAACTTCTCCCCTTCAAGGACAGTACGCAGGACCATCAATTACATACTCAAGTGTGCTCAGACCCAGGTAGCTAGGGACAGCTTACTCCTTACGGTCTGTGGTCATGGTGGGAAAGGAATTCAAAGCTCCTGCCAGACGCCGAGTTTAAGATGCATGAGGCCACCAGTCAGCAGGTCTGTAGGAAGCGGGGGACATTATACATTAGGTTTCTGTGTAATATGTGCAGAAATGGAGACTGGGGAATTCAGGGCTCGAACACTTAGTGTGTAGTTTAAATATTCTTGCTCCTTCGAATGATCATTTGTTGTATGGTGCAAATCTACAACTATTTCATCATTTATTTTATTGTTGGTAGCTATTTTGCAATAAATTCTTTTAGTAACAATGAATTTTAAAAAGGAAATGCATATTTAATGAAAAGCACTGTATTTCCCTTTCTCGAGATAGTTGGTAATGAACATGTAGGTTACCCAAGATATTTGTCAATATTTACCGTCCATCATGGACCTGAGAAATATCACAGATAACATGAAAATCGGGACACATGAATCTGCTAGAGAAGCGTCAGCAATCATTTCAAAAGTTTAAAGACAACATTTTAACAGGTACAGTATCCATTTACATATCATTCCATGACACATGACGTTTCAATTCAAATGACTTGTCTTTAATTTCTTGCATTTTATTTCAAGTTTCCTTGTGCACATACACTGATCCCATCAATGACTAAATGGTTCCTGTTTCCCATAGAACTCTCAGATACTTTAAATAGAAAATCAGTCTTTTCCAATAATGGTCCAATTTTTTTTTACCAACTGTGTATTCAATTCGTATTGAAATCAAAATAAAATTTTTGGAAGCTCAATTCTGTCAAAGAAGAAACATTTGACATTATTTAAAGGCTATAGTAAGTTTTTTTTTTCTGGTGATTATAGAAATACTGATTTTTGTGATAAAAATTATATCCACACTAAATTAAGAAACCTCTGGATGTTTCTAGAATTCTTAAATACATTATGATGCCCACATACTCCATAATTTCAAACAAGCTGTGGTATCCTGAAGACCTGGGAAATCTACTTGGATTATCTATTTATTACTGAATACATTTGACATGTAACTTTGTATAAATTTAAGGTGTACAAAACGTCATTTTGATACATTTATGTATAGTAATGTGATTGCCTGTGTTCTTTCCGTATTACGGCAGGTGCCGCTGTCCACATTCCTTACACAGCACGTTCCCATCACTGTGTCTTCCTCAGTGCCCGTTGCATGTCTCTGCCCTCGAACAACATGGATCTTCTTTCCACTCCCAACTTATATTATTTATTCACTGTTTTCTCCCCCTGTAAAATCTGTGCTTTTGGAGTTCCTTTTTTTTTTTTTTAATTTGAGAGAGAGAGAGAGAGAATCCTAAGCAGGCTTGATGCTCAGTGTGAAGCCCAATACGGGGCTCAATCCCACAACCCTGGAATCAAGACCTGAGCCGAAATCAACAGTCGGACGCCTAACCAACTGAGCTGCCCAGGTGCCCCTCTTCTTTTGGATTTCCTACTTTTAATATGTAGGGTTCCCGGGATCATTCTTTTGATTATTTTTTCTCCCTAAAGTTATGAGGATGGCCAAACACATGATCCCCAACACTAGACAGGTGAGATTGACAGCAAGTTTTTTTTTTTTTACTTTTGTTTTAGAGAGAGAGAGAACACCTGAGCGAGTGGGGGAGGGGCAGAGAGAGAGAGTATCTGAAGGGGGCTCTGAGCTGACGGCAGAGAGCAGAACACGGTACTCAGACTTAAGAGCTGGGAGATCATGACCTGAGGAAGAGTCCCACAAGTTTGATGCTTAGCTGACTGAGCCCCCTGGGTGTCCCTGGTAGCGGTTTCCTAGTCACTTACACTCGCAGCGTAGGGGAGGAGGACACCACGTGCATGCAGGGCCACGTGGGGGTTGTACTTGGGAACAGAGGGAAAGTAGGGGCTAAGGGACACAGGCTTGGAAGTAACAAAAGGTCAAGCGTTCTCTGGTCCCCTTGGGAGGATGCATTGTCCTGCTGGAATAATTTCCTCAGGCTGGTGGGAACTGGAGCCTGCCACTCAGAGAAGAGCAGAAACTATGCCTGGTCCCTATGGCAAGGGGGGTTGTGTGGCTGGGGGACTCTGTTCCTGGGATCACAATGGGGAAGAGAACTTGAGGCTAGCCGTGGGAGGGCCTCCTGCCTTTACCAGACGCCATGACCATGGGGAACAGTTTAAGGCCTGAGTTTCACATCCTTGTTTGTGAAATGGGGACAATAATATCACTATGACGCAATAAGAGGTCCCGCGCACCGTAAATGTGGGGAAGTGATTGGCTCAGCAACAGGCCTGTAGTGCATTCTCTTCATTACATGGGAGACACACCAGGAAAGGAGGAAGGTGATCCAAACACCTGTGTAAACATTTAGTGACAGATCTCCTAGCAAACCATGAATGATATGGCTAGCAGGAGAGTCTTACCCTTGGAATGCTTTTAGAAGGATGTACTTTGTGGTCTAGGATTGCTGATGGTAAATAAACCTTTAACCGACAGATCCATCGGGCATGGGTGCCTGGAAATGCACGTAAGTTACGTAACCATCTACATAGAAAATGGAGATGTGTCATGACAACACGTCAGTGTTGTCACAGCACACATGCCTGGATGGCCTCATACGCTGAAAGACAATGCAGGGTCACTAGATATCTTCTTCAGATATCTAGGTTTTCCTCAAACCTGTAATATGATTGAGACCTAACTAAAGAAATGAGAAATATTAACGATAACAACAACAACAAGAAAACCCCAGAAAAGACAGAGACAGTGCAGGGAAAAGAAAACTTCAACATAATAACCTTACTGACCTCGTGGAGATAACACACTAAGAGCCAGGAGCCTGCTTTGGATTCTGTGTCTCCCTCTCTCTCTGCCCCTTCCCCGCTCGCTCTGTCTCTATCCCAAAAATAAATAAGTATTAAAAAAGAGATACGTAGAACAGGGTTTTATACCCTGTCGAAAAGAAAACCGCAGGCTCAAAATGGCATCACTCAAGTCAAGTTGCCAAATCTGAACTTAATACCTAATTGCAGTTTCAACCTCCCCCAAAATGTAGTTTTCATTGGTCAGTGAGGAATTTCTGATCAGCATCTGCGAGGACTCTATCACAGGTGCCTTCTCCATCCAATCAGAAGAAGACGAGGTGATCCACCTAATAAGACCCTTGCCCTGTCCCCCAAGGACAGGCTTGCCTCAAACAATCCTTTCTTTTCTTTTGCTAATAACTTCAATCCCCACCCTCCTTCGTATAGAAACAAGTGGCATCCCACGGGCAGGTGGGATGCTGCCGTCTAGCTCATGAATCATTCATGAATCATTTAATAAAGACAATTAGATCTTCATGTATTTACTCAGCTAGATTTTTTAAAACCCCCTCCCCCTCCTGAAAAGGAATATTTAGAGACCACACACAAAAAAATTTCTTAGGAATTAAAGCATAAGATCAGAAATAGAAAACTCAATAGATGGGCTTGAAGATAAAGTTGAGAAATCTCCCAGTCAGTATAGTGAAAAGACAAAGAGAGAGTGAATAGGGGAGAAAAAATAACACCCAGAATGCTCTTTGCATGCGCCCTGCCTTGACCTTTCCAAAGGGCCCCTTGAGGCACAGCCGAGTGCCTACTTCAGGACCTGCACGTAATAAACTTCTCTCAGGCTTTACTTAACACGTGTTAATTGAACAAAGTCACAGGTTTCTGTGAAAAGTCCAGAGTCCACCCAAAGGTTTCTGGACTTTTCTGAGACACCTGGGTTTTGAATTCCTGCCCCCACTGCTGTTCTACAGAAAATGGCTTCACTTCTGGTGACACTAGGTGTCACTTTCCACCCTAGCATTCATCCAAATGTGGAATGCATGTCGGAGTACCTTTTTCTTTATTTTTAAAAAAATTTTAACATTTATTTATTTTTGAGAGGTAGAGAGACAGATCATGACCAGGGAAGGGGCAGTGAGAGAGGGACACACAGAATTGAAGCAGGCTCCAGGCTCTGAGCTGTCAGCACAGAGCCCGACAGGGGGCTCGAACGCATGAACTGTGAGATCATGACCTGAGCCAAAATCGGACGCTCAATCGACTGAGCCACCCAGGCACTCCATTATTTTTACTCAACTATTCACTTAAGGCTTTACCTACAAAATAGTCTTTTTTATCAAAAGATTTAGAAAAGAGACGGGATTTTTTGGGTAACTGCAAACCACTTAAAATGGAGTATTAGGCTTCTCTATTCTTAACAGTGCTATTGGACGCTCTGCCACATTCTGTGGTCACCTTCTGCTCTTCTCTCGCCCCCTGTTCTTCTCAACTCTCTCCCACCCCAAGTCCACCCCCTTCTCCGTTCCCTCCTCCCCTAGATTCCCATAATCACATGTTACAGCACTCGTAAACATTCCATGCCACTTACATTTGTATATGAGAGATGGAATGAGCTTAGAGCCTCCTTGAGAGCCCTATTGTTTACACACAAAATGTTTTGCTTCGGTTAGGATTTTTCAGAGCTCATGCATTCAAAAAGATGTCTGGCTATGCCCAAATCCCTAGCTATTTCATACACTAGTCCATACTGTCCAACTTGTCTTCTCAGTTGTACAGAAAGGTGGTTTTCTGTCTAAAATCTGACCGAGGACTCTCGTGGCATGGATGATTAAGTAGGATCCCTTGGAATAACCACTGAAGATTTTAAAATCGAATTAGCCTACCTGGCCTCGTCTATATCTTGTGATGTCCAGATTTCTCCTGGTCACATAGAGTCAGAAGGCCAAATACTGATCATAGTTTTCTTAACAGTGAAGTAATGAATAGTGATCATCCTAAAAAGACTTAATGTATCACTTCGGTACTGGAAATTCACTTCTCAATGTATTTGTGCACTAAGAAGTAATTGCCTTTTATTGATCATCTGTTGATAATGGGGCACTTTAATATGTTATCTCTAAGCCTTGCAATAGCCATAGACAGGTTGCAGGTGAGAAAATGGAGCAGATTGCCCAAGGTCGCACAGCTTGGCAAAAGTGGGATCTGAACACAACTGTACATGATTCCAAAATCCCCACTCTTACCTTCATATCAAGTTGCCTCTTGTATACTCTGTAAACATTTCTTCCTAATAAATTAGGGTCAAATTCTAGAAAGGCAGACTCTAATTTGACCCTCTCTGTCCAGGTATGAGGAAAGAAACCCTAAGTAACCTCTTGAATACCTTGTGACTGTATGAATTAGGTCACCGTATTGCGATCATGTATGTATTGCTCTCTCTATCCTTCCCCTGGAGAATAAGTTCCCAGGGGTCTTGCCATCCTGTGTATCACCAGCATCTACTACAACCCCTATTCCAGTGCCTGGCACATGATAGGCACCCAATAAATTTCTGGTGAAAGAATGAATGAGACACTTTCCATGGTCCTGAAGATGCTGCCTTTCCCACAGTCCCCCTGGATGAACACCTGCTCATCTTCCTTGAATCAATACCAGCATCATCTCATCTGTAATGTCCTCTTTGTAACCCAGTCCAGTCTCGCCACTAACACTCTTTCCCCTGCACCTCCACCATAGCCTGAATAGTTGTCCCTTACTAATTATGGCTCTCTAATGCCACGATTGTCCTGCAGATCTGCCTCTCCCACTAGTCTGAATATCCTTGAGGAGGGACACCGTGTCTTTCCGTGTTGTTATCTCCACTGCCTTGAGGAGTAGCTGGTTCTATGAGGAACCTGTGTCCGATGAATTAATCATATACCCCAATCTGTTGAGTGTAACTCATCAAAGGATCCCAAGAAGAGAGCATGCAAAGGCTCACGTTAATGCTCTGAGTGTAATGAGTGTAATAGGGAACTTGTCAAGGGATTGCCCGGGTCTCTCCTTATCAACTTCTTTTGGGGGCAATGACCATGTCCTTTTATGTTTTCCTATCTCTGGTAGCTAATACAGTGCCTAGCACATAGTAGGCATTTACTTAAGCTTTGATGAATGGAAGGATGAATGAATGAGCCTCAAACGCAAAACGTACCAGCCAATGTAGAATTTCAAACCTGATGGATCTGAAGCAGCCTCACAAATCATCTGCCACCAGCCTGAAGCCACATAACCCCCAAATCCCTGCACAATGTAGCATTTACGTGCAGGCTGCCTGTGGGGCTACGGAGGTTGTGGGCAGGTCCTGAGTAAACACAGGCTGCACTGAAGAACCATTGTGGGCACTGGTGGTTCTTTCAAGTTCCTCTGGGGTCTGAAGTTGATTTGCAGCTGGTCCCTGCCAAACTCCCCACCCCCCCACCCCTTTTTCTTGGCAATTGAATTATTAACTAAAAGAAAACCATCCAGGGAGGGCGTAGCTGCTAGCAGTGGGCTGCCAATGCTGGGGAATTTTTATTTTGTTTACTCAGGGTGTTTGCACCTAATCTAATGAAAAGTAGGAATGAGCCCGCAGAAAGCAATTCAGAAGCCCTGGCCCCGGAGGAAGACAGGCTTCGGACTTGGCAGGAAGGCCATTCTGGGCAGCCAAGGAGGCGGCTGCAGGGCTGCCCCTCAGGGTGAGACTTGTCTCCAGGGGAGTATCGCCCACAGGCTCCTGTCCTGCTGGATTTCCAGGGACCCTGGGAGGGCTCCCATGCTCCGATCTCCTAAGTGTCTCCAGAAGGCTCTGGTTTGAACCCTGCAGCTTTCATGGAAGGCTTGGATCCTTATCAAGATGCACTGAGGACAGCTCTAGAAAAGAGTCAGCGGAACTGAGTTTAAGTTTGACTTTTGCAACTTATATGCGGCCTGGAGACATCACTTTGCATCTCTGGGCTCAGTTTCTTTTTACCTACAAAATAGAGATGATAAGGCTACCTAATGCACAGGGGTTTTAGATTGGAATACTTGGCGAATCAAAAAACTTTCTACAGATAAAACGATTATCTATAATTATTTCTGTGTGCATGATACTTGAGCACATCGCCTTGCTCTGGAAACCACATGAGGGAGAAGCTGTGTCTTCCTTTATACCTGCAGCTTCTGGCTCAGCACACGGCACAGAGTAGGTGCCCAATAAAGGGCAGATGAGTTGAGCAAGGACAATCTGCGGCCAAGGAAGGCGGCTCCAATCTCCTATCGTGTCCGACATCAAGAGCCTCACTTTCTTACAGACCACAGAGGAACTGCTAACCCCTTGCTCTGAGAAAGCGGGGCACCTCCTGCACAAATTTCTGGTGGAACTCTTGGCCATGAAACAAGACGACTTCTATTCTGGGGACCGTTCATGCTAGATCTCCTCCAGATAGTCCACGCCTTAGTAATAGACTCCTACTGTAAACACTGCTATCCATGTACCTGGCGAGCTATGCACCCAAATCTTTGTTTCCAGAAGGTCATCAAATATGTGGAACATGGTGACAAGACAGGAAGAACTTGGCCTAATGATGTGACATGTTAAATCTCTCTCATCTTAGCCCATAGTTGATTCTGCTTTTTACTGAAGTGTAGTAAAGGCATAGATATTTTAACATTTACTTAAAAAAATCATGTGATAGCAGGGCCCAAGATACCTAGCTACCAGAAGGCTAGATTCCTCACCCCTCCCCCTTAGTCCGCCATCAACTTGCTGCGTTAATTGTTCGGTGGTCCTCCATTTATTGTCCCTTGAACCCCAGCAATGGAGAGACGACTGCTAAGCAGACTTTCATTATTGTGTTTGGCTCCAATGGCGTCTTTCCTCACACATCGTTGTTCTTTGTGTTTAGCTTGCCTCCTATTGCCCAAGCTGGAGCCTCTAGCCTCACACTCCCAAAAGTGTCAGATTGTGGGACCACATGCTCGCCCTGCTGGAAAGAGCTGGCATGGAGCTGTCTTGGTCCAAGGCTATCTGGAAAGGCAAAGAGACTGCAACAGGAGGACAGAGGTTTACGTAAGGAGTCCGAGCTGAGAAGAGAGCTCTAAGAGACCTCCAAACAGAGAGGCATCCACGGGACATGGGAACCCAAACAGGTGGAGAGAAGACCTAATGCCAAGCAGAGCCATGTATTTGATTAAGTGTCTAGTGCCAATTTCTAAAACAAAACTATCTGTAAATTTAAGTGGTGGTGGGACCTTTACCTTAAAGTGAAAAATAAATCATGAACCCACAGGGAGTTGAGGGACAGGAACAATGATCTCCATTAAATAATGTTCAAAAGATCAGTGGGAGGTAAAAATAAACATGGGTTCTGATCATAATCCATATATTACTTTTGTTCAATATACCAACTCATATTCTGTACATATTTGTTATTAATCTGGAGCTGAGTCTGAAGATACGTGTCAAGCTATGTGCAAATACTTTCTCATTTAAATATTATGTAATAGAAGCTAAAACCACTCATTGCTGAATTAGCAAATCAACAATAATTAAGCCATCCATAAATAACAGTATAGACACTTTTATAGGAAAATACACAAGACAGTTTTCCAGGCACGTTACTAGAATTGACTTGGACCCACATAGGGAGTTGCCAAGACGAGAGGGATTAGGTTTGTGTCTCTCTCACTTTCTCCAGTTGGCAGCAGAGTGCTGAACAGAAAAACAAAAAGGTTCTGCCCCTTGTGAGTACTGTGACCATGAGCCAATTAATGAGCTTCTATTCATTCATTCATTCATTCACTCATTCACTAAATAAGCAATGGGGAAACAAGAAGTCAAGAAGTTGTCTCAAGGAACCTTCCAATTGAAGAAGGTTGACGGCTACAGTCTAGAGATAAAGCTGGATTGGGATTAAGAGAGGGCGGCCATGGGAAAGCCCATGGGAGATGCTGTAGATGCATATCGCCCACCAGACATTGAATAAATGCCTGATTAAACCCTGCAGAAAAACATCCCTGCTCTGAGAAGATTTGCATCATCTACATCTTAGATTGCTAGTCACACCCTGTTTACTTTCTACGCCATCCATAAAAAGGTGGCCAAGTTTGCTTTAATTTATTAAAATGGGTAGGAATACTTTTGGGAGAACAGTTAGAAGCCCACTGTTTTTCATTATATTATATTTTAAGACAGGATATTTTCTTGTCTAGTGACTTTTAAGAGGGCCGTGCCAAATAGTCTGTGTATGACTAAATGAGCAAATAAAAGAATTGTTCTGCAGCTATTTGGACTTGGTTTTTAAGGAACTTCATCTTCATGCATATGAAAAAATAAAACAATTCTTCACTTTAGCTTCCAGGTCCCACAAAAATGCACAATGTTTGCTTACAGAAGCACAAGGGAAAAACAGATGGAAAGAATGACTCAGTACTCAGAGGAAAAGATTCTGTTATCAGTGACAGATTATATGGATTGATTAGCTGGTGATATTGACCAAATTATTGAGGAAAGATGGAGGAGGAGGAGGAGGATGTTTGAAATGCTAAGAGAAAACAATACTAGAAACACAGTATATTGGGGGCTCCTGGCTGCTGTCGTCAGTGGAGCCTGGGACTCTTGGTCTCAGGGTTGTACGTTTGAGCCCCACACTGGGCGTAGACATTACTTGAGAAACAAAATCTTTAAAAAATGAAACACAGTATGTGAAAAATAGTCCCCAAATGCCAAAGAAATTGTCTGGCAAAGCGATGCTTTCCTACCCAAAGGCCTTCTGTTCTTAACTCCAGAATGCCTTTTCCACCAGTGTAATTGCTCAATATAAAAACTCAAATGTTTGTTATACAACCCAAAACAAATTCATTCGCCATATAAAATAATGAAAATGTTATATAAAATCCGAAGTACCCTTTGACTACAAAAAAGGCAAACCCTTACTCTCTTTATCCATCATTCTCAGTTTGCTCAGTATTATTCGAAAAAGAATGAGGAAGAGCTGTATGTTTTAATATAGAATTATGCGCTCTAATTGATGAGAAAACAAAGACGTTTGCTGAGTACACATTATAATATCATTCATGTAATAAATTAAAATATACTCAATACTAGTAGTACCTATGCATATTTATCAATAGCATATCTATCTATATTTATACTTGTGATATCTACCTCTGTTTCTATCTCTGGGAAATAAACAGGAAATGTTTAAGGGAATTTTCATTTCTTTTAATGGTGAAATAAGTTAGATAAGTCTCTTTCTGAAGATAAGGACAACTTAAAAACTTGCATAAAATTTGGTAATATCTACTTAAAGGCATCACACAGCTAATAACATAGCAAATAATTGAATTGAATAAATAAATTAACTGGGTGAGAAGGAACAACTTTTTCTTTTTTTTTTTAACTTTTTTTGAGAGACAGAGAGAGAGAGACAGAGAGGGTGAGATAGAGAGAGAGGGGGACACAGACTCTGAAGCAGGCTCCAGGCTCTGAGCGGTCAGCACAGAGCCCGATGCGGGGCTTGAACCCACA
Organism: Suricata suricatta; assembly: GCF_006229205.1. Taxonomy (NCBI): domain Eukaryota; kingdom Metazoa; phylum Chordata; class Mammalia; order Carnivora; family Herpestidae; genus Suricata; species Suricata suricatta. Next base: position 148,580,487 of record NC_043704.1, read on the forward strand.
AACTGTGAGGTCATGACCTGGGCTGAAGTTGGACACTTAACCAGCTGAGCCACCCAGGCGCCCCTAATGTCACCCCAACAAGGTGTGTTGACATGAGCTCTCTTCTGCACCATGCTCCGGGGAGAAACCCCAGGCTTGGTTGTGTTCCTGCCCCAAATCTATGGCCTCAACCTAATCATGAGACAGTATCAAACACAAATCGAGGAATGTTCTCAAAAATACCTGGTCGGTACTCTTCAAAAAAAGTATGAGGCTCATGAAATATTGGGAGGACTGAGGAAATGCCACAGTTTGGAGGACACTGTGAGATCCTGGATTTGATGCTGGAACAGTAAAAGGACATCAGTGGAAAACTGGTAAACTCTGAATAAAGGGCCAGTTCAGTTGATACTGGTAGCAGCAGTAACTTCTTAGTTGTGACAATTCCACCATGTTAGGTAAGATGTCAGCATTAAAGAGAAAGATGTAACAGCTCTGTCCTATCTTTGCAACCCTTTCATAAGTCTAAAAACCATTTTTAAAAAATATAAAATCATTATGAAATGTGAATAGTCAGCTGTGAGAGAAAAAAAAGAAAAAGGATTCTGAAAACACAACACGCAGTTGGAATCGGTATAAACCCCAGTAGATGGGTTGAATAACAGATTGGACATGGCCGAAGAGTAATTAGAGAACCAAATGTCAAGCCCCTGGGATCCAGCACAATGAGATGAAAGATGGAAAATAGAGGGGGTGGAGGGAGATCGATGTTGTATTGCCTCATATGGAGACTAGACCCAGAAGTCCCACGATGTGTCTAATAGGAATCTCGGAAAGAGACGATCGAGAGGGGCATCACATGCAGTGGAAGAGGCGTTTCTACCTCCTTCTCCCAAAGAACGGATTGGCAATCAGCCATGGATGAGAGTGCTTTGTGGACATCCAGAAGTCCAGCACTGTTGCAGTAAAAAAGACATATTCGGGATTAGTGCACTGGAGAGGGTAAGAGGAACAGCTTCACTCTCCCTGTGTCCGCCACACCTCCCTACGGGGACACGGCTCAGGGCCGAGAGAAGACTTCCCAGCCGGTGATTTCTCCGTGGGAGGGAGTGAGCGCGTGTGCGCGTGAGCCCCTGGATTTCCCAGCTGTGCGAGAGGCTGCGGGACAGGCCACTCCTTTCCTGCTCCTTCTAGAATATGGAGGCACGCGCCACAGCTTGGGTCGGTGGGGGACAAAGAGGCTGACAGAAGGGACCAGCAGCAAGAGCACTCCACAGCACAGAGCCAACTGGGTGCTCTGTGGACTCCACTGGGGAGCCTGCCCACAAATCGCTGGGGAGGCCTCACTTGTGGATCCCCCCAATCTATGGGTATCATCCCTACCCTACCCCAAACTCCACCTACCTCCCCCCCTTTCCAGGCAGCACCTCATGGCTTCCTCCCCATGTGCACCCCCAAGGATGGTGAGTGTGAGCCTTTGCAAATGGCTAGGGAGCACATGCAGAGAGCCAGCCACGTCCCTCGGTGAGGAAAGCTTGATTAGCAATCGGCTTTACCACTCCGCTCAAAGTGGTGCCTACCGCTAGTACTGAGGATTTTCACGTCTGTGAGTATGAGGCAGCCTGCCTTCGTCGTCACTGTCTTGCTCTCTACATAGGTCTAATTTTGTGACAATATATTATTCCAAATTCACAACGTAAGTTAGTATTCCATGTTTTCTGTACTTCGGAATATTTTATATAAGATAGCAGTTTTCTCTTCCCTAAAGTTTTTTTTTTTTTTTTTTCAAAACTTCTCTGTAACATCATGTGATACATTTGGGAAGCTTCCTGGATCTTTCCATTTCTCACGTTGTCTTTTATGTTTTCTACACTTCCTTTACTTGTTTTTTGAAATTCACAGTTTATTTTTGAAATTGACAACTGTAGAGACAAATGACTATTTTCATCTGAGGTTTCAAATTTATTAGTGCAAAATTCTTCCCGGTATTATATATTGTTTTTCCCATACAATATCTTTAATGTTTTTATATGCACCTTCTCCCTTTTAAGAACAAATTTTAATTTTTATTTATTTTTGAGAGAGAGATACAGAGTGCAAGCAGGGGAGGGGCAGAGAGAGAGGGACACACAGAATCTGAAGCAGGCTCCAGGCTCCCAGCTGTCAGCACAGAGCCTGATGTGGGGCTCAAACCCATGAGCTGTGAGATCATGACCTGAGCCCAAGTCAGACGCTTAACCAACTGAGCCACCCAGGCGCCCCCATCTTCTTCCTTTTTGACTTGATCAACATTATCTGGAGTTAACTATTTTACTAATTTTCTCAACAACAACAATAACAACAAAAAACCATGTTCTGGTTCTCTTCAACTCTATTTTT
>NC_043704.1:148582944-148591206 GCF_006229205.1 Suricata suricatta
AGATGGCGCTGGGCTGGAAGCTGTTCCTTCCCTTGCACCACCTGGGTTCGGGATTTAGGCTACCCAGCAGTTATCTATGGAGTGAGCTTCTCTCTCCAAGCGCAGTTAAGCGTTCTTTACCTCTTCCCCAGAGACAGTACTATGAGCGTGTTCAGTCTCTCTGTCTCTTCCCTTTGTCTCTCGGGCTCCGCGCGCTTGCCCTGCGTTGGGCTGGGGCTCCCACCTCCCCTGCCAGTCTCGGGCTGGCCCGTTTTCCAATCTCCCCAGTTCGCACTCACTCACTCAGGTATCCTTCAGGTTCTCTTCCTTCTGGAGTCCGTATTTTCTCCTTCCGCTCTTACAGATGAGAGCAATGTCCTCAGTTCGATCGATGGGACAGACGAGGTTTACAGAGCTCCCTTCCTCTCCGCCATCTTGACTCCTCCCCTTGAAAAACAGCCTTTTCTTAACAAGACCCCCGTTAATGTATTTCATTCCTGTTTTTGAAACTCTGTAATGAGTTATCTTATTGTTTTTGACTTTCTGTTTTCTCTTCCATGAAACTAATGATCTTTTTGGAACATGGGATTCTTACCCAAAGCCTCAGAGCTACAAACAATATAATCACTAAACAAAAAATGTAATCACCTATGGTATATAAGTCACTAAGCATCACAGTAAAGTGTGGCACTGCCACCATTCACTGTGTCTGTGTTCTTTCTTATAGATATTGTGCCGACACCAACCCCCTACTCGGAGACCCTTAGACAGTGGTGCGTGGGCTGGTCCCCCGCACTCTGTCTCTCAAAAATAAACATTAAAAAAAAAAAAGGAACTGCTATCTTGTCTTCAAAGTGGGTTTACCATTCTACATTCCCAACAGTTCCTTTTGCTCTACATCTTCATTAGCATTTAACCACTCTACTAGGTATACAGTGGAATTTCATTGTGTTTTAACTTGCAGGTCCTGTGTGGCCTATGATCTTGAACATCTTTTCATATGCTTATTTGCCAACGGTATGTCTTCTCTGGTGAAGTGTCTGTTCAGATCTTTTGCACATTTAAAAACTGGATTGTTTTCTTATTGCTGACTTTTAAAAGTCCTTTGTATCTTTTGGTTACAAGTTCTTTATTAGATACGGGCTTTGCAAATACATTCTCCTAATCTGTGATTTATCTTTATCTTTTCACTGTTTTAGACTGCCTTCACTTTTACTAGTTTTTCTTCAACATACTTTTTTTTTAAGTTTTATTTAAATAATCTCTACACCCAACATGGGGTTCAAACTCATGACCACAAGATCAAGAGTCACAAGCTCTTCTGCCTGGGCCAAGGAGCTCCTCTTCCATGTATTCTAGGTTTCTGTACTTTTTCTAGTTTCTTCTGTTTCGTTTTGGTTGTTTTGTTTTTTATTTAATGATTTACTGGTAATAAAATTACCTCTATCTACGGCATCAGCTGATACCTACAAGTACACATAGGTATTCGTTCATTTTGTTTAGCTCTAAATATTTTTATTTCAATTTTTATTTCATCCCTCAACCATGATTGATTCAAATCTCCCTTTTAGGTCTTAGATTTATGGTTGTGTTTTGCCATTTGTCTAATTTTATTGTGCGATGGTCAGTGAATATAGTCAGTAGGGTTTTTCAAAGAATTTCCAACAATATCCTTAATGTCCTCCTATGATTAATTTTGGGCAGGGATATCATGTTGCACAACTCTAGGGGTGCTAATTATATCTTAATTTATGTGACTAATACCCTTCATGGTTGCATAGTATGTAGGATTTGTAGCTCTTTATGGTGGCCCTTCTTGATTAAGGAAAATTTTGTGTATTTGCAAAACTGTACATCTCAGTTACATTTGTCAATTTTTGTAATTTAAAGCTATGCTGTGAATGGAATAACATTGAGAGTCCAGAAAGAAGCCTATATATCTGTGGTCTGCTGATTTTAAAATGGTGCCAAGACTATTCAGTGGGGAAAAGAACAGTCTTTTCAAGAAACGATGTTGGGATAACTGGATATCAGCATACAGAAGAATGAAGTTGGACCCTTACCTCACATCATGTGCAAAAATGAACTCAAAATAGATCGAAGATCCAAATGTAAAAGCTAAAAATGCCTAGAAGAAAACATAGGGATAAATCTTTCTGACCTTGGATTTGACAAAAGATTCTTAAAATATGACACCAAAAGCACATACAACAAAAGAAAATAGGACAGCTACCTTGATTAGAAATGAGAAAAGGCTATAAATAGACATTTTTCCAAGGAAGATAATAGAAAACCAGTAAGTTGCAGTAAGCATTTGAAAAGATACTCAGACATCATTAGTCACCGGCAAAATGTAAATTAAAACCACAGTTTAGGGTGGCTAGCTGGCTCAGGTGGTAGAGTATGCAACTTTTGAATTTGGGGTCATGAGTTCAAGACCCATCATGGGGAGTAGATTGTACTTAAAATAATAAAAAAATAAATCTTAAGAAAACCCCACCGTGAAATATCACTACACACCCACTAGGATGGTTCGAATCAAAAGTCAGATAATAACAAGTGTTGGGGTGCCCTGGTGGCTCAGTTGTTCAAGTGTCTGAGTCTTGATTTTGGCTCAGGTCATGATTCCAGGGTCATAGGACTGAGCCCTGCATCAACTGAGCCCTGCATCTTGAGAATGGCACCTGCTTAAGATTTCCTCCTTCTCCTCCCCGACATGATCACTCTCTCTCTAAAAAAAAACAAAATAAAATAACAAGGGTTGACAGGCTGTGGAGAAATTACAATTTCTCATTCACTACTAGTAGAAATGTAACAAATGCTCCCCCAAATGCTTAAACACAGAGTTTGATGCACATGAAATGAAAACGTGTGTCCCTACAAAAACTTGTATGTGAATGTTCATAGTGGCAATACTCACAATAACCAAAAGATGGAAACAATCGAAATGTCTGTCAACAGAGAAATGTAGAAGCAAAAAGTGGTATATCCATTCAGTGGAATATTCTTTGGCCATAAAAAGGAATGAGGTACTGACAAATGCTACAACTTGGATGAACCTTGAAAATGTTGTGCCAAGATAAAAAAGCCAGTCACAAAAGCCCCATTATATATATAAATACATTCATATACGCTTTTAGGATAGGGAAATCTGTATATTGCACAATGGAATATTATTTGGTCTTTAAAAAGAAGGAAATCCTGCCATTTATGACTATATAAATCAACCTGGAGGGTGTTATGATAATTGAAAGAAACCTGATGCAGAAAAACAAATACCGTATAATCTCACTTATGTGCAACATCTACCAGTAGTCAAATACGTAGAGGCAGAGAATAGAATGGTGGCTATCAGGGGCTGGGGATAGAGGGAAATGGAGAGATGTTGGTCAAGGGGTACAAAGTTTCAGTTATGCAAGATGAGTAAGTTCTGGACAGCTAATGTACAACAGTGTGATTGTAGTTAACAGTAGCACATTGTATAGTTAAAATCCGCTACGAGGGAAGATCTTAAGTGATGTTGGCGCACACACACACACACACACACACACACACACTTATACACAGAGAAAAGTCAGTGGTAACTGTGAGGCAATGATGGTGTTGATTTACTTGATTGCTATGATTACTTCACAGTGTGTACGTATATCAAGTCATAACGTTGTACATCTTAAATATGTTATGTTTAATTGTCAATTATACATCAATAAAGCCAAGGGTGGGGGGACAGTAAATGGGATTTGAAGAGAAAAGTTCAGGACCAAGAGGGATAGTTCATATTGACATAAAGATAAATTACCAAGGATATGTTAGAGTAAGAACGTCTCTAAGCTTGGGTGGCTCCATCAAGTCAGTATCTGACTCTTGATTTGGGCTTAGGTTATGAACTTCTGGTTTATGAGTTCAAGCCCCATGTCTTTCTCTGTGCTGACAGTGTGGAGCCTGCTTGGGATTCTCTCTCTCCCTCTCTCTCTGCCCCTCCCCTACTCATGCACAGGCTCTCTCTTTCAAATTAAACATAAAAAAAGAATGTGTATGAGCCAACAGCAAAGCTTAAAAAACCCAGCTTTATTGAGATATAATTTACATACCATGCATTTCACTCATATAAACTGTACAAGTCAGTGGTCTTAAGTATGTTCACAGATATGTGCAACTCTTACTACAGCTTTAGAACATTTTCATCACCTCAAAAAGAAACCTCAGACCCTTTAGAAATCATCTCTGTACCCCGTCCATTCCTCTCCAAGCCCTAAATGATAAATATACTTGCCATCTCTAAGATTCTCCCCCTTCCCACAGGGCTTTCTGGAGTGGATTGTCGAAGGTCACCGTTATCCATGTCCAAGCTGTTTTTGCAGAGGTTGTACTACCTGTCACATATGCTCACCAAAGTCTCTTTTCCGTTATCTCAGCAGTCAGTCAGGGCACGGAATATATTTCCTTAAAGGCCTGAAGACAAAACAAAACAAAAAAAACCTTCCTAGGTCTTTGCATATTGGCTCTGAGCTAGGATGCTCCTTCAATGCTAGGCCAAGCTGATTACCACTCTGCCTCAGCCTTCACCTCCTACTTAAATGTGGTCCGAAGATCAGCCAGAGCTGGAAGTCTAGAGTCCCCTCAGGTCTTTTCTGAGACGTGTCCACCCCTGGACACCCCTCCGGGGGCCCAGTGCACACGATACTCCTTTTCTGCTCTTGTCTCCCAAGAATCTTCCTCCTCAGACTTCTCATGCCCTGGCCGTTGGGTCTGTCATGCTATTTGCCTCATCGTTCATTCTTTACCCCCATCAGCAGTAGGTGGCCTATATCTTTAAACACTTCTATCAGATGCCACACAGAAAGCCGCTCCAACTTGAGGCCAAATAAGGACCAGTCTCTGCACTGGTCCCTTAAGGAAGCACCAGGAATTCATGACCACCGTTTTTGAGAATAATGCCCATCTTGCTTTCCCAGACACCAATACATTGTACCAGGAACACGGGCCATTGTCCAGAAGGCTACTGTTGAGCTGAGGAATAAAGGATGCCAGGCAGGTAAGCGAAAACCACACAATGTCTCCGACCAAAATTCCGCTGCCTCTTTCCTCATTAAGCACTCCCTGCTTGACACCAGTATTTAATTAGACTCCAGAGTTCCAAAAATGTTGTGTGTGTCGGCTTATGGCTAGCTGAATTCTTTCTGAGAAGACCAGGTCTTGCAAGGGACCCATTCTTGGAGCTCCCTACCCTGCTAATTCTAAGTCACTTCTCTTGCAAGCACTTTGGAAGATAGTTTGGCACTATGTGGTAAATCTAAAGACAGACAAACTAGGAATTCTACTGCTTGTTATTGACCCTAGATGAGTGAGCCTCAACTGGGACGATTTTGCTTCTCCAGTAACATATGGAAATATCTGGAAACATTTTTGGTTTACACAACTGGGCCCATGCCACTGGCACCTAATGGGTATAACCTATGCCGCTAAACATCCTACAATGTTCCCTCTTGCCCTGTGCCCCCACGGCCTACAGCAAAAAATTATCTGTTCCTAGGAATCAAAATTGCCAAGGTTAAGAAACCCCCATCCAGAGAAATGAGTACTCCTGTGCACAAGGAAAAATGCTCATAATTGCATTGTTTTAAAATACTCCTGGGATGGAGCACCTGGGTGGCTCTGTCGGTTGGGTGTCTGACTTCGGCTCAGGTCATGATCTCCCAGTTTGTGAGTTCGAGCCCTGCATTGGGCTCTATGCTGACAGTTCAGAGCCTGGAGCCTGCCTCGGATTCTGTGTGTGTGTCTCACTCTCTGCGCCCCCCCTCTCACAAAATGAATAAACATTAAAATAATAAATAGATAGATAAGCAAAAGAGTCCTGGGGCACCTGGATGGCTCAGTTGGTTAAGCATTCGACTTCAACTCAGGTCATGATCTCATGGTTTGTGAGTTTGAGCCCCACGGCAGACTCTGAGCCTGGAGCCTGCTTCCAATTCTGTGTCTCCCCCTCTCCCACTCGTGCTGTCTCTCTCTCTCTCTCAACAATAAACACTTAAGAAATAAAATAAAATAAAATAGTTCTAAACAGTAAATAACCCAAACAACCTAAATGCTCATCAACAGTGGAGTGGATATATTCTTGCATATACATTAAATGTACTACATCATAGAAATGAGAATTAATGCATTATAAAATTATATAAAAATAGCAAGAAAGTGTTTTCTATAAATATTAAGATAGTGGTCAATTGGCAAAAGGGGGGTTAATATTGGGAAAAGACACATGAGCTCTTCAGGGTTTTTGGCAACATTCTATTTCTTGAACTAGGTGGTGTTTACTTAAGTGTTCACTTTTTAAAAACTGTACATTTATATTTTACTACTTATATGTATATTTCATATTAAAATTGCTAAAACTTACCAGTAATTAGTTTTTCCTCTTCTAACACACTCCCCATTTTGACAGGTCATGTTCTTATTTGTATCTTCAAACGCACCATCCAGTCTGAGACCAGATGTTCATTCATTCAATCAATCAATCATCAGCATTTATTGAACATCCACTATAAACCAGAAACAGTTTGAAACAGTAGGAACAAACGGAGGGAACAAGATAGACATCTTACATTCCAGGGTGAAGAGACAGGAAGTAATTAATATGCCAACAATTATGAATGATCATTTCAAGGGGTACTAGACATAAGAAAGGTTGACTGTGGTGAGAAAGAGTAACGGGGGTGTGGCATTTCAGATGGAGCGGTCAGTGAAGGTTTTGGTGAAGATGACCCTTGAGGAGACAGCCAACCCATTTCAGGTGAAGACATGGGCAGTGTGGCGTTCTGGAGCAAGAGTATTCCAAATAAAGGAAGCAGCTGTTGCCTGAGGCTCTTAAATAGGAGAGTGTTGGACGTGACGGAGGAGCCCCAGGAAGTACAGCATGGCTAGTGTGGACTGGAAGCCGAAGAGTGGTAGGAGATGAAGTCAGTGCAGGAGACAAGACCCTCACCAGGAAGAGTTGATGTCTTTTTCCTATTTGCCATGAGAAGCCACTAAACAGCTGCCATTGTGTTCGAGAGAACACAGGTGGCCTGGAGACTAACTTAGGCAAGAGATGGCGGTGACTGTGAGGTGGACTTGGTGACAAATGGACAGATGCAGGATTTGTTTAAAGACAGAGTCCTTGGGGCGCCTGGGTGGCTCAGTTGATTAAGCAGTCGACTTCATCTCAGGTCATGATCTCCTGCGTTGGAGCCCCACGTGGGGCTCTGTACTGACAGCTCAGAGCCTGGAGCCTGCTTCTGATTCTGTGTCTCCCTCTCCGTCTACTCCTCCGCTGCTCATGCCCTGTCTCTCTGTCTCTCAAAAAATAAATAAACCTTAAAATATATAGAGTCCAGAACATGAGATGTGAGGAAAGGAGAGAATCAAGAATGATTCCTAGGTTTTTGTCCTGAACAACCAAAGAGGAAGTGGAAATGTTTGCTGGGATGGGAAAAACTGGAGAGTGAGCATGGCATTTGGATCAGAAGTCTTCTGTGGGCTAATTAAGTTTGAGATACCTGTTAGACATTCAAAGGGAGATGCCGATTGGCTGTTGAACATATCTCCACAGACTTCATGGGCTGGATTTAACGAAAACTAAAGTTCCCTTCAACCATATTAAACACATCCAACAAACTACCGAATGGTTTAATAAGCTGGAGTATGCACGCACAATGTTATTCCATGAATGGCATGCAAAGGTGATTTTTAATTGAAAAAAGTAGGTTATAAAGGTGCGTATGGTTTGCTTCTGTTTTTTTTTTTTTAAGTTTATTTGAGAGAGAACATGAGCAGGGGAAAGGCAGAGAGAGAGCGAAAGAGAACGAGAGAGGAGAGAATCCCAAGTAGGTTCCTCTTTGCCAGCACAGAGCCCAACGCGGGGCTGGAACCCACAAACCGTGAGATCAGTACCTGAGCAGAAACCGAGAGTCAGAGGCTTCACGGACAGAGCCACCCAGGTGCCCCTGGTTTGCCTCCATTTTTAAGAATAGACTATATTCTAATACAGATTTCATCGGAAGCAGATAAACGAGAATAGAAGCAGGGGTTACCTGTGCTGGGGTTCAGTGTGGTTTTATTCTTTATTAATTCTTGCTCTCATTAGTTTAAAATGTCTTTAATAATCATGCGCGACCTGCGTAATCCGTTTCCTAAGTCAAGCAAATCCACAAAGGTCTCTTCCGGCCGCGCAGCCCGTCAGGTGCGGGACGTCCAGGTGTGATGGGGCCCGTCCCGAAGCGTGGCAGGCGCGGAGGCCTCGCCCCC
>NC_043704.1:148591306-148604706 GCF_006229205.1 Suricata suricatta
CCGGAGGAGGGCTGGGCCTCCGCCGGGACCCCCGCCCGGTGGGCCGCCGGACGAGGTGACGCCTTTGGTCCCGGCGAGTCCGGGAGGCTACCCGGGGAGGGTGTGGTTTTTTTTTTTTTTTTAAAGAAAGGGACCTGTGTGTCACTCTATTCGTATTAACCCTGTATTGCAGTCTCTGTGCTACCTGTCTCGTTCCTACGCAATTCCATGCAAATAATTAACGCACAATATGTATTTCTTTCAGATCCATCATTCTTACAGGTCTTTTAGCGTGTGGGGGGAATGTAAATTTGTCATTTTGCATTTTTCCCTCCTCCTTTACCAAAAATGGGGACATGCAGCTGGAGGTCTTTTTCTGTGAGCAGCCCCCTCGGAGATTTGATTTGTAATCAGGATGCGAACGTCTTAAATCGTGACTTTTAGTCCATAAACTTGTGAGTGGGCGTACCACCTGGCCCCCATCAACTGGCTTTTAAAACGGGACTTGAGGACCTAGCTCAGGTGTTGGCTTGACTAGACAGGCTTCAAGGAATTGCTAATCGGAGCTCTGATTTTCTCCGAGGCCTCCAAAGGGTGTAAAAGAAGAGAGGGGCTGGGCTCTGCCGGGCACACACCTTTGGTGTGTCGCACACGTGAGAGGGTTTAGGTGGAGAATAAGGAAATGCCTTAAGAAACAGGTTTTCTTAACCACCCGTAATTCCGTGTGGATTGGCTTTTTCTCTACAAGGTTAGTGGAAGTGCTGATACGCTGAGATGCGGGTGCTCCCCAAGTGCCTGTCGGCCTGGAGAGAAAGCCTACCGCCTGGAACCCCTGCAGGCTTTGTCTTTTTAATAACTAGGGAGAGGCTTGGTAGGAGAAGAAGGGGCTGGTCTGTGTCTGCCACTGACTGAAAAAAAAACATCTGCCAGTCGTGTGCCCTTTTGATAGTAGGGGGGAAAACCACCCACCAATAACAGAAATGTGGTCTTCATTTTGCATGTGTTCTGAATTGCTTTTAAGTGACAAATTAATGGAGCCAACAAGAGTTTCAGAAAATGATTTTATAAAAATCAGAATGTCTTAAATATTACAGTGACTTCAGTATGTTATAGGAAAGATCAACTCTTAGAATTGTAGCAAGGAGAAAGTAAGAATGTTCAGGAATTAAATGTTCACAGCCCTCTGAAGTCGCCTGTTCCTCCGGTTGCCCATTTTCCTTTACTTGTCATTTGTCTACCCCCGCATCCTGACCTGCCTTGATTCGCTGTTGTGCATTTTAGAGTTTTATTTACTTCAAAAGCATTCTGCTATACTTGTGTACTAGTCATTGCTTTGCTACACTTAGAGATGTTTTGCTTTTTGTCTGTTTTTAAGCACTAAGAGTTTCATTCATGGAAAGGGTTTAAGTGAGTGATGAGCCATGCCTGGGCTCCAAGGGGCGTGGGGAATGGTTGGACCGGAGGGGGATGAGGAGGCTGCCTTGTAATCTCCAGAACTGTACTGGAGATCATAACATTAACCTTCGTTAAATGCTTGACACCAAAGATACGGCTTTAGCTGTGGATATGAATGACTTTGCACATGAATTTGGAACTCGGTTTAACAATTTGTCAATGAAAATTTTCAATTAAACCACTTGCCTCTATTGCTTCTGTAATGACACCCGGCATTTATTGTGTACATTCTACGTGAGATATTTTATCAGGCACCTTAACGTGTCCTATTTAACCACCACAATAACCCTATGAGGAAGATACCATGTCCCCATTTTAGAGATGAGGAAATTGAGGCACAGAGAGGTGGAGGAACTTGCATAGGTCAACCAGCTGATAAATTAAGGGAGATCACAAACCCAGGCAAACGGCTTCAGAACTTGCTTATGTAAACACTGGATTACCCTGTAATGTCTAGAGCATCAGTATATGTTCCTAAATTTATATGCCAGGTGTATGTAACAAAATTTGCTTTCTTGTTTGGATTTTAATACTTTTGAGCACGTATGAATACTTGAATTTTGCTGTTCCTGGCCCTGAGCTAGCTGCTACAGAACCAGATAGGCCTTCTCTTTTCTTTCTTTTCCCTCCCCTGAAGCGAGATTACTGGACTGGGGTTCATACTCATGACTGTAACAGCTTTGAAAGTTTCTCCTGTCATTTTGGTTTGTATTCAAGAATTGGCACATCCTTTTCATGAATCCCAAAGACTGGTGTTTTACATAAAGCCATTTAGACTTAGAGGATGAATCTGTTTTTAGAAATAAAGTTATATTTTCTGAGATTTTTTTCCCAGCAATAACTTTCTCCATAAATTTTAGTTGTATATTCTAAGTGGTTACAAAAAGACAGCACTTTAATTCCTGTGGATCCAAATATACACTGGGATACCTATTGTCATCATGTTTTTGCTATTGCCGAATTCTTTAGCGTGTAAGGCGGCTTTTTTTTAGAGGGAAATATAAAATAAAATTGTATCCTACTGCTTTCCTATTTTAGTTCATTTACTTGGGTCTTCCCCCTATTTTGACACTCCTCTTTCTGTATTTGTCTGTAGTTAGGACTTCTCAGGAGTTATTGGGGGTGGGGGCGCCTGAGTGGCTCAGTCGGTTGAGCGTACAACTTCGGCTCAGGTCATGATCTCACAGTTTGTGGGTTCGAGCCCCGTGTCAGGCTCTGTGCTGACAGCTCAGCGTCTGGAGCCTACTTCAGATTTTGTTTGTGTCTCTCTTTCTGACCCTCCCCCGCTCATGCTCTGTGTCCTTCTCTCAAAAATAAACAAAAGAATGTTAAAAAAAAAAAAAAGTTATTGGGAAGCACAAGGTTGGGGGGAAACTTTACAATAAAACCTACCCAAGTTTACAGACAGTTTTGGTTTCTTTGTCATCAAATGCTACAGTTAAGAGAGTTTCCATGCTAATATAGTGAGATCTATGTTAATAGATCTAAAAAGAAAAGGTTTATATATTAATTTTCCATCCATTGACAATATTGGTCTCCCTTTGGTCTGCACTGAGGTGGGGGGGAGCATAAGCTTTAGTTACTGGAACAATAACTTTTTTCATGGAGCCCTTCTAAGAATGTCCACTTTTAGGTTGAGCACTTCATATTTGTCTCATTTAATCCATCCACATCCCTACGAGATTGACATTATTATACCCACTTAGCAGGCCAGGGGAATGGGAGGATAATTTGTCCAGCGTCACATAGTGAGGGGCAGAGCCTGGATTTGAACCCAACCAGTCTGTCTCTCGGCTGGCATTTCCACCCTCACACCATGGCTTCTTTCCAAACTAAAGATTGTTCCCAGAGCCTGGCACGAATGTGCTTTGCCGAGATTAAGAGTCTCTGTGTTGTATCAGCTGAGCCAGCAAGCCTCTTTTCAGTTTGTGACATGCTTTCTATTATGGTGTTTAATGGCCTCCTGCGGGGTCACTGGGCTTCCTTCCTGCCCCACTGAACCGAGCAGACAACCGGGGGCGCCTGGCGGGTTCAGATGGCTAAGCGTCCCAACCTCAGGTCAGGTGGGGAGCTCACAGTTTGTGAGTTCAAGTCCCGCGTTAGGCGCTCTGCTGTCAGCATGGAGCCCGCTTGGGATCCTCCGTTCCCCTTGCTCTCTGCCCCTCCCCCACTCCCTCTCAAAAATAAATAAAAACATTAAAAACAAACCCCAAACTGAGCAGACAGCCAGAGCTCAGGTAGGCCAGCCGTGAATTGGGCTCCGCTTCTGCCCCTGCCTCCTGGCTTCATTTTGTGCCTCAGCTCTACCCCTTGTAGGGTCTGCCACCCCTCCTCCTGCCCTGGCGGGGGGTCTTTGAGAGAGGTGGGGTGGGAACAGAGGGAAGCAGAACAGGGCAGTCATCGGGAAAGTGGTTGTGAGTCAGAAGCAAGGTTCAAGCCCAGGTTTTTGAGTTTTCTGTGTCGCCCCTATAAATTGTCTTTCCATTAAATTTTCTGTCCTGGGGTTTTCTCTGCAGCAGGTATTTATCGTGTGCTGCTATGTGTGTTCCAGACACTCTTCCAGGCGGTGGGCATTGCTAACACAACAAGCAAGGCTCTGCCCTCACGTGGTGGTGGCCGGAAGTCACAGCATACCATTAAGGTGGTGGGAGCGCTTTGGAGGAAAATCTGAGAGAGAGAGAGTGTGAGAGAGAGAGGGAGGGAGGGAGGAAGGAAGTCTTAGGGCAGGGGCAGGGTGGGAGAGCAGAAGAGAGGAGGGAGGAGTCGCTTTTATACGGGCTGGAAGGGGAGGCCTCTCTGAGAAGGTGCTGTTTGAGCAGGGGCTGTGTCAGGGGCATGCCTGGAGAAAGGCCATTTCAGGAGAGGACACAGATGCCAAGGTCCTGACGCAAGGTCATGCCTGGTGTGTTGGGGGAACAGCAAGGAAGTCAGTGTGGCCAGAGGGTAGTGAGACGGGTGCAGGGCGGGGGGTAAGATCAAAGTCGTTAGGCCGCATCACACAGGATTTAGAAGCCGTTTGAAGGACTTTATCTTTCCCTTTGAGGGAAGGGGAAGCGATTGGCAGAGTTTAACGAAGAGTGGCATAATATGACTTGTATTTCATAAAAGGCCCGTTCTGTCTGCGCTGTGGGAAGTGCGTTTGGGGTTTGCGTGAAGGGAGAAAGGACTGAGGCAGAGGACACCAGCGAGGACATTGTTGTTGCAGCAGTCCACAGGGTTCATTGACAGCTTCGTTGTGGAACAGGGAAGAAAAGAGTCCAGGAGGGGGAGTTGAGGCCGAGTGGCGGGGAGGAGTTCTCATGTACTGACATGGAGACCGAGGCAGGGTGAGGTTCAGGGTGCGGATAAAGAAAGTGTTATGCCCAGATTTTAATACCGCCCCCCAAAACCAGAGACTGCCAGCGAGGCCGAATCACGCATGCAAAAGCAAAGGGCTTTATTATGAATTTAGGCCCGGCCAGCCTAAACTCGGGCTCACAGACGTCCACAACAAACACACTGGATCCACGTGGAGCGAGCCCCGAACATGGCGGGGCAGGCCTTTTATGAGTTTGGGAAGGGGAGTTACAGGAAATTGTGACACAGGTACAGTGACCCAATTATTATACAATATTATTGACAGCAGGTTAGCCATTCACATTGCCGAGAGTATCTGTTACTTTTGGCGGGACCCAATCACAACATTTAGAGTATTGACCAATCACAGAGTGGGCCCAGGACCCCCACGTAGGACGTGACTAGTCCTAACCTCCATCTTTGGGCCCGCTCCCAGAAATGCTAATGGTGTTAGCTGGCCTTCAAGGTCAGAGGGGAAACCTGAATCAGACCTGCATCCTTACAAAAGCAGGAGTCAGTTTTGGACTTGATAAATTTGTGATCCTCATTAGACATGTAAAATCTAAAGACACAATTAGGCCTTTCAGAAACAGTGTAATGCTATATATTTTAAAGACACAAACTTCATTGAATCTTGAAGTATTAGATTTGGAGGAGACTTTGAGTTTCCCTAGCACAGTCCCCTCGGTTTTTACCAAGTAGAAATCCTGAGAGGGCAAATGGCCTTTTACTCCCTGTGGTGCAGTACCCGGAGGCAGGAAATTACAGTGTTCCTATTTGGTTTTAAAGTTCTAAACCTTGTGCAAGTCATTTATCTGCTCTTTCTGCCATCAAAAAGGATAAGAAAGACTCCCACTTTCTATGAGGATGTTGGAAATTGCAAAAGTTAGACCCGTTTCCACCCTACTGATGAGAAAAGGTGGAGAAGCTTAGACGATCGGCCGTTCTCTAAAATTTCACCAGGGCGCCGAGGATACACAGAAGTGTAAATGACTTCAAATTTGGAACATGATGAGCCTTCCCAGAAAAAAGGAGTGGATACTTCATCCATGGCTGGATGCGGGGGGAAGACGAGTATGCTATGGACCGGTAGAGAGAAGCCAGCCAAACTGTTAATGACTGCCTGTGGGCTGAGTGACAATCTGGAATTTTCGAAGAGCCCCAGCCATGGAGGAAGGCTGCGCCCCCCTGCCGCCTCTTTCCAATGGGCCTTCACCAAGTTCAAGGATATAGTGTGCTTGAGGCTGGAGTCAGGGAGAGAGCTAAGAACGGTCCTGAGGCGGATGATGCCTTCCAAAGGCTAGAGGCAGCACAGGACAGCTGGTAGAAAGCTCTCTCAGGCACTGGGGGCTTTTGCCGAGTGTAACGTGGGGGCTGTCACAGCTGCAGGGCAGGGCAGGGGGGCCCACATGTACTCCTCTATGGCTGGCCAGGTTTTCTTGGAGATCAAGGCAACAGCCTTCCAGAAGGTGCGGTCCAGAGTAATGGGGGAGAGAGAAAGACACGGGTCTCAGTCAGGCACGGACAGTGGAGGGTGCTAGGGTGGGGTGGGGAGGGAAGACAGCCCCCCAGCTGGCAGGAGAAAGGTCCCTGAGTTCAGAAAGCAAGGAGCCAGGCGGTACAGCTCAGGGCTCCTTGGAAGATTCACCAGTGCTGAGACCCGACGTCTCCTGAAGGGTAGGCTCGGAGCTCACCCTAACATGATTTTAGACCAGTCTTGAACTGAATGTAATAAATACTACATCAAATCTCAGACCCAGCTCAACCAGAGATTAGAAGGATTCAGTTCCCCGTACCTCCCCACCCCCACCCTAAGCTACCTATCTGAGAAAGGAACTGCCCTTGATGGAAGTAAATTACTGTCTTTTTTTAAATTCAAGTACTATTTTCCTATAACATTGTTAGTTTCAGAGGGACAACATAATGATTCAGTATTTGTATATGTTGAGAAACATCCACTACAGTTGGCATAGCCATACAGATTACAAAAGTTTTTTCTTGTGATGAGAACTTTTAAGATCTATTCTCTTCGCAACTTTCAAATACATGCAGTCCGGTATCACTACAGTCGCCATGCTGTATGTTACATCCCTGTGACTTGTTTAGTAAATTTCACAACCGGAAGTTTTCACCTTTTGACCCCTTTCACCCATTTGCCCACTCACCACCCCTGGCTTCCGGCAACCACAGATCTGTCCTCTGTATCTATGAGCTTGGGTTTGTTTGTTTGTTTTTTTAATTCCACATAAACATGAGATGATAGGATCTTTGCTTTTCTCTGAGTGACTTATTTCACTTTGCATAATGCCGTCTAGATCCATGTTGTAGCAAATGGCAAGATTTCCTTCTTTTTATGGCTGAATGCTGTTCCACTGGTTATACACCACATTTTCTGTATCAGTTCATCCATCAGCGGTCACGTGGCTATAGTATCTTGGCTGTTGTAAAAAATGCTGCAGTGAACATGGGGGTACAGATCTCTCTTCAAGCTGTGCTTTCGTTTTCTCTGGATAAGTACCCAGAAATGGAACCTGTATTGGAGGGCAGTTCTATTCTGAACTTTTTCTTTTTTTAATGTTTTACTTTTGAGGGAGAGAGCACAAGCAGGGGAGGGGCAGAGAGAGAGGAGGGGACAGAGGACCTGAAGCAGGCTCCACTGACAGCAGAGAGTCTGATGTTAGCGCTCACACTCATGACGTGTGAGATCATGACCTGAGCCTAAGTGGAACGCTCAACCTTCTGAGCCACCTAGGCGCCCCCTAGTTTGGACTCTTTAAGGAACCTCCATACTGTTTCCTGTAGCAGCTGCACCAGTTTACATTTCCACCAGCAGTACAAGGTTCCCTTTTCGGCACCTCCTTGCAAACACTAGTAATTTCTTGTCTTTTTGATACTTGCCATTCTGGCAGGTGTGAGGTGATATCTCATTGTGGTTTTAATTTGCATTTCCCTGACGATTAATGATACTAATGACCTTTTCATGAACATGTTGGCCATCTGTGTGTCTTTGGAAAACTTCTGCCCGTGTTTTTAATTGGATTGTTTGGTTTTTTGCTATTGAGTTATGTGAGTTCTTTGTACATTTTAGATATTAACCACGTACCAGATATATGATTTGCAGTTATTTTCTCCTATCCAGTAGGTTCATTTGTTGATGGTTTCCTTCGGTGTGCAGCAGCATTTTTTTTTTTTTTTGTAGTTTGATATAGTCCCACTTGTTTATTTTTGCTTTTGTTGCCTTTGTTTTTGGTGTCAAACCTCAAAAGTTGTCACCAAGCCATCGTCAAGGAGCTTCCTTGTAGTGTTGCGGTTTCAGGTCTTACATTCAAGTCTTTAATCCATTTTCAGTTAGTTTTTGTGAAAGGTGTAAGGTAGTCATCCAATTTCATTCTTTTGCATGTGGCGTCCAGCACTACCAACACCACTCATTGAAGAGACTGTCCTATCGCCATTGTGTATTTTCTACTCCTTTGTCGTATAGGATTGTAATTATAATTGATTGTACATGCATGGGTTTATTTCTAGGCTTTCTAGTCTGTTCTGTTGATCTGTGTGTCTGTTTTTATGCCAGTACCATACTCTTTTGATTATAGTATAGTTTGAGTTCTACAGTATGATTGTAATACCTATAACTTTGTTCTTTCAAGAATACTTTGGCTCTTTGGTGGCTTTTGTGGTTCTGCACAACTTGTAGGATTCTTTGTTCTAGCTCTGTGAAAAGTACTGCTGGCATTTTAATAGGGACCGCACTGGATCTGAAGACCGCTTTGGGTGGTGCGCGCGTTTTAGGAACAGTAATTCTTCCAGTCCCTGAAGCATAGTCTGTCTTTCTGTATATTTTTGTCATCTTCAATTTCTTTCATTACTGCCTCTCAGTTTTCAGAATATAAGTCTTTTAAAAATTTTTTTTAATGTTTTATTAATTTTTGATACAGGAGAGACAGAGCATGAGAGGGGGAGGGTCAGAGAGAGGAGGAGACACAGAACTGGAAGCAGGCTCCAGGCTCTGAGCTAGCTGTCAGCACAGAGCCTGACGCGGGGCTTGAACCCACAAACGTGAGATCTGACCTGAGCCGAAGTCGGAGGCTTAACCGACTGAGCCACCCAGGCGCCCCCAGAATATAAGTCTTTAACCTCATTGGTAAATTTAATCCTAGGTATTTTATTGTTTTTGATGCAGTTGTATATGGGATTGTTGTCTTCACTTCTCTTTCTGCTGGTTTGTTATCAGTGTGTAGAAACACAATGGATTTCTGTATTGATTTTGTATCCTTTATTGGATTGAAACTTCACCAGATTCATTTACTCTGACAATGTTTTGGTGGAGTCTTTACAGTTTTCTGTATATAGTATGATGTCAGGATATCTTTTATTTCTTTTTCTGATCTGATTCCTGTGGCTAGGATTTCCAGTACTATTTTGAAAGAAAGTGGTGAGATGTTGGCTTATTTCTGATCTTAGAGGAAAAGCTTTCAGCTTTCACTGTTGAGTATGATGATGTTAGCTCTGGGTGTGTCATATATAATCTTGTTTATGTCCCCTCTAAACCTATTTTGTTGAGAGTTTTTTATCATAAATGGATGTTGAATTTTGTCACATGCTTTTTCTGCATCCATTGAGATGACCTTTTTATTTTTATGCTTTGTTAATGGGGTGTGTAACATAAATTGATTTGCAGATGTTGAACTATCCTTGCCTCCTGGAAATAAATCCCACTTGATCGTGGTGTATGATCCTTGTAATGTATTTTTAAATTCAGATATTTGAGGGTTATTGTATCTGTTTATCAGAGATAGTGGTCTGTAATTTTCTTTATGTAGTGTTTTTGGTTTCAGTATCAGTGTAATGCTGGCCTTGTAGAATCAATTTGGAAGCATCCCTTCCTCTTCTGGTTTTTGAAATAGTTTGAGAAAGATCAGTATTAACTCTTCTTTGTGTGTTTGGTAGAATTCACCTGGGAAGCCATCTGGTCCTGGACTTATGTTTGTTGGGAGTTTTATTATTATTATATGCATTTTTTATTTTAGAGCTCATGTAAGTGGGGGAGAGGGACAGACAGAGAAAGAGGGGGAATCTTTTTTTTTTTTTAAGTTTATTTTAAGAGAGAGAACAAGCAGGGGAGGAGAAGAAAGAGACAGACAGAAGGAGAGAATCTCAAGCAGGTGCCATGCTGTCTACACAGAGCCTGAGGCAGGGGCTCGAACTCACGAACCATGAGATCATGACCCGGGCCGAAGTTGGATGCTCAACAGACTCAGCCATCCAGGTGCCCCTGTTCTCCGTAGTTAAGAGTCTGTTACCGTTTGCCTCCATCTCTGTTTTTATCTTATCTTTCCTTCCCTTCCCCTATCTTCATCTGTTAACTTTCTCAAATTCCACAGTTGAGTGAAATCATATGATGTCTTTCTCTGACTATTTCAGTCAGCGTAATACCCTCCAGTTCCATCCACATTGTTGCAAATGGCAAGATTTCATTCCTTTTCATTGTCAAGTAGTATTCCTGTATGTGTATCTTCTTAATCCATTCATCAGTTGATGGACATTTGGGCTCTTTCCATACTTCGGCTGTTGTTGATAGTGCAGCTGTAAACATTGGGGTGTAGGTGCCCTGTGACTCGGCACTCCTGTGTCCTTTGGATAAATTCTTAGTAGTGCAATTACGGGGTCATACGGTAGTTCTATTTTTTTTTTTTAATTCTTAATGGTTTTCTTGAGAGAGAGCTAGCAACAGAGCATGGGCAGGGGAGGGGCAGAGAGAGAGACACACAAAATCTGAAGCAGGCTCCAGTCTCTGAGCTGTCAGCACAGAGCTTGACGAGGGCTCCAACTGATGAACTGTGAGATCATGACCTCAGCCGAAGTCAGATGCTTAACTGACTGAGCCGCACAGGCGCTCCTGTTTTTAATTTCTTGAGGAAACTCCACACCGTTTTCCAGAGTGGGTGCACCAGTTTGCATTCGCACCAACTGTGCAGTAGCGTTTTCCTTTCTCCACATATTCACCAACAACTGTTTTTTCCTGAGTTGTTAATTTTAGCCACTCTGACAGGTGTGCGGTGGTACCTCATTGTGGTTTTGATTTGTATTTCCCTGATGATGAGCAATGTTGAGCATCTTTTCATGTGTCTGTTTGCCACTGGACGTCTTCTTTGGAAAAGTGTCTATTCATGTCTTCTGCCCATTTCTTCACTGGATTATTTGTTTTGTGGGTGTTGAGTTCTTTATAGATTTTAGATATTAACCTTTTATCAGATATGTTATTTACAAGTATCTTCTCCCATTCCATGGCTTGTCTTTTAGTTTTGTTGATTCTTTCCTTTGTTGTGCAGAAGGTTTTTAGAAGGTCCCAAAACAGTAGATCATTTTTGCTTTTGTTTCCCTTGCCTCTGGAGACATGTCACATAAGAAGTTGCTGCAGCCATGGTCAAGAGTTTGCTGCCTGTTTTATCCTGTAGGATTTTGATGGTTTCCTGTCTCACATTTAGGTCTTTCATCCATTTTGAATTTATTTTTATGTACGGTGTAAGAAAGCGGTCCAGTTTCATTCTTCTGCATGTTGCTGTCCACTTCTCCCAACACCATTTGCTAAAAGACTCCCTTTTTTCCATTGGATACTCTTTCCTGCTTTGTTGAAGATGAGTTGACCATATATTTATGGGTCCATTTCTGGGTTCTCTATTCTATTCTACTGGTCTGTGTGTCTGTTTTTGTGCCAATACCAAACTGTTTCATGATTATAGCTTTGTATTAGGTTAAAGTCTGGGATTGTGATGCCTCTGGCTTTGGTTTTCTTTTTCAGCATGACTTTGGCTGCGTCTTTTGTGGTTCTATACAAATTTTAGGATTGTTTGTTCTAGCTCTGTGAAGAATGCTCATGCTGTTTTGTTAGGGATTACTTTGAATGTGTAGATTGCTTTAAGTAGTATTGACATTTTCATAATACTCTTCCAATCCATGAGCATGGAATGTTTTTCCATTTCTTTGTGTCTTCTTCAGTTTCTTTCATGAGCTTTCTACACTTTTCAGTGTACAGATCTTTTCCTCTTTGGTTAGGTTTTTTTCCTAGGTGTTTTATAGTTTTTGGTGTACTTGCAGAAGGGATCAATCCCCTGACATCTCTTTCTGTTGCTTCATTATTGGTATATAGAAATGCAACTGATTTCTGTACATTGATTTTTATATCCTGTGACTTTGCTGAATTCCTGTATCAGCTTTAGTAGTTTTTTGGTGGAGTCTTTTAGATTTTCCATATAAATTTTCATGTCATCTAAGAAGAGTGAAAGATTGACTTTTTCTTTGCCAATTTGGATGCCTTTTATTTTGTTGTCCGATTGCTGGGGCTCGGACCTATAACACTGTGTTAAACGACAGTGGTAAGAGTGCACCCCCCTGTCGGGTTTCTGATCTCAGCAGGAAAGCTCTCGGGTTTTCTCCTTTGAGGATGCTATTAGCTGGGGGCTTTTCTAATATGACTTTTATGATGCTAAAGTATTTTTTCTTGAGGGTCAGTATTAAAGGATGTTGTATTTTATCAAATGTTTCTTCTTCACTTACTGATAGGATCATATGGTTCTTATCCTTTTTTCTATTAATGTGATGTATCACGTTGATTTATGAATATTGAACCAATCTCACTTGATCATGATGTATAATTCCTTTAATGTACTGTTGAATTTGATATGCTGGTATCTTATTGAGAATTTTTGCATCCATGTTTATCCGGGATATTGGCCTATAATTCTCCTTTTTAGTGGAGTCTTTGTCTGGTTTTAGAATCAAGGTAATGCTGGCTTCAAAGAATGAGTCTGGAAGCTTTCTTTCTGTCTCTAATTTTTGGAACAGTTTGAAAAGAATAGGAATTAGCTCTGCTTTAAATGTCTTGTAGAATTCCCCTGGGAAACCATCTGGCCCAGGACTCTCATTTGTTGGGAGATTTTTGATGAATGATTCATTTTCTTTGCTGGTTCTGGGTCTATTCAAATTTTCTATTTCTTCCCATTTGAGTTTTGGTAGTGTGTGAGTGTCTAGGAATTTTATCATTTCTTCCAGGTTGTCTAGTTTTTTAGTATTTAATTTTTCATAGTAGTCTCTAATAATTGTATTTCTGTGGTATTAGTTGTGATCTCTCTTCTTTCATTTATGATTTTATAGATTTGGGTCCTCTTTTCATTTTGAGAAGGTTGGCTAGGGGCTTATCAACTTTGTTTATTCTTTTAAAAAACCAGCTCCTAAATTCATTTATCTGTTCCTTTTTTTTAAATAGTTTATTGTCAAATTGGTTTCCATACAACACCCAGTGCTCTTCCCCACAAGTGCCCTCCTCCATCACCACCACCTCTTTCCCCCCTCCCCCTTCCACTCTCAGTTCATTTCCAGCATTCAATAGGCTCTCAAGTTTTGCATCCCTCTCTCTCTCCCCAACTCTTTTTCCCTCTTCCCCTCCCCCTGGTCCTCCATTAGGTTTCTCCTGTTTTCCTGTTAGACCTATGAGAGCAAACATATGGTTTCTGTCCTTCTCTGCCTGACTTATTTCACTTAAGCATGACACCCTCAAAGTCCATCCACTTTCCTACAAATGGCCAGATTTCATTCTTTCTCATTGCCATGTAGTACTCCGTTGTGTATATATA
>NC_043704.1:148604806-148610373 GCF_006229205.1 Suricata suricatta
TGTTCATCACATTGAAGATTTCCTGCCATTCCTTCCTGGCCTGCCAAGTTTCATTCGATAGGTCTGTAACCACTCTGATAGGTTTCCCTTTGTATGTGAGGGCCCTTTTCTACCTAGCTGCTTTCAGAATTCTCTCTTTATTTTTATATTTTGCCAGTTTCAGTATGATATGTCATGCCGAAGGCCGATTCAAGTTACGTCTTAAGGGGGGTTCTTTGTGCCTCTTGAATTTGAATGTCTATTTCTTTTCCCATATTTGGGAAATTCTGTTATAATTTGGTCTAGTATCCCTTCAGGATGTTTCTCTCTGTCTTCCTTTTCAGGAATTCCTATGATATGGATGTTGTTCTCTTTGATTGTATCACTCAGGTCTCGAATTCTCCTTTCCTGCTCCTGGATTAATTTCCTCTCTTTTTTTCAGCTTCTTCTTTTGCTATAACTATATCTTCTAATTTACCTATTCTTCTCTCTGCCTTATCAATCCTTGAGGTGACTGCCTCCAGTTTGTTATTCACCTCATCTATAGCCTTTTTTTTTTAACTCATCACACCTATTTTCAGTGTGCCTCGTCATTGTCTCTTTGATGCTTTTCTCAACCCCAGTGATTAATTTTATGACAAGTTTTTTAAATTCTTGATCCGGTATGTTGTCTAGATCTGACTTGAGCAGTTCTGTGGCTGTGACTTCCTCCTGGAGGTTCTTCAGGGGAGAGTTCCTTCGTTTTGTCATCTTTGCTAGTTTTCTGTCTCTTTTCACCTTTAGAAAACTCGTTGTACACTGTGCACCTGTTAATATTGCTCTGTTAAAGGAGGCTTATTGATTGTCCAGGGCCTGTTGTTTCAGGAAATATTCTTTTAATGGTGTCTCTCAGTTTCTCCTGTTGTGCCTTTGAATGTTTTATTTCCCTACTCATCAATATTTGGGACTCGCTGTCATGCACACTTTGGCTTGTTTCTTGGTTTAGTCCTAAGAAGGAAAACAGACACACACAGAGGGAATAGAAGCACACAAACGCACAGACAAATCAAACAAACACATTAAAAGGGGGAAAGAAAAGAAAGGAAATGGAGAGGAAAGAGACGAAAAGAAGAGAAGAAGGAAAGAAAAAAAAGGAAAAAAAGAAAAAAAAAAAGAAAAAAGAAAGGGGGTCAGAGACAACAAAGGACAGTAGACAGTCTAATAGTGTATGGCCAGTTGAGGGGAGAGGTAGAATATATCTGGAATGCAAGAAGGTAACAAAAGGGAGAAAATAAGGAGTAAAAAAACCTAAAAATGTAAGTAAAAAAAGTAATAATAATAAAAAATACGTACAGAGAAAGAAAAGAAAAAAGTGAAGAAAAAAGGAAAAGGGAAAAAAAAAAAAAAAACCCCAGCAGCTCCCCCTCGTGGATAGGCGTGGTTTGGTGTGGTAGGTCTTGGAGGCTGCTCTCAGAGGCTCCGCCTTGGTGTCTGCAGAGATTAGATAGCCGGCACACCAAGCTCCGCTGAACTACGCACTGTAGGCCACTCTAATGAGTCCGATCTCCTTGTGCCACGGTTGAGCCGAGTTGTATTTTCCAGGCCCCCCTAGGTTCAAAGTTCCAGTCCTTGCACTTTTATGCTACCACAGATGAGAGATATTTGCTTTGGTGGCTGGCTTCTTAGGGGGAGGAATCAGTTTGTCTTGGCTCAGGCAGGGATTTTGGCTGCCCTTGCCTGAGGCAAGATGCGTAGCAGGAGGTGAAGTGCATGCCGTCACAGACCCAACCCCCAGCCAGGATCACGTTCGTGTTGGGGGAGGAATGAGTGCGCAGCTGTTGCCAGAGGCACAGGGAGCTGCTGGAAATGAGCTGGGAGCTCCTGCAGCCTGAGCGCATGCCCAGGCCTCCACGACTGCGAACTCCCTGCTGGGATCGTACAGAGGTGGGGGCTATTTTTTCCCTGTTGGCACCCGGGATTCAGGATTCGCGCAGCCAGTGTTGGGGGCGAGATGCACTGTGGAAATGAGGTGCGTGCTCCCACTCCCAAAACTGAGGTCAAAGTGAGCACCCCTGGTGCCACTGCTGCTGCTAACTCCCCACCAAGATGGCGCAGGGCTGGAAGCTGTTCTTTCCCTTGTGCCACCTGGGTTCGGGATTTGGGCTACCCAGCAGTTATCTATGGAGTGAGCTTCTCTCTCCAAGCGCGGTTAAGCGTTCTTTACCTCTTCCCCAGAGACAGTACTATGAGCATGGTCAGTCTCTCTATCTCTTCCCTTTGTCTTTCGGGCTCTGTGCGCTTGCCCCGTGTTGGCCTGGGGCTCTCACCTCCCCTGTCCATCTCTGGCTAGCCTGTTTTCCAATCTCCCCAGTTCGCACTCACTCACTCAGGTATCCTTCAGGTTCTCTTCCTTCTGGAGTCCGTATTTTCTCCTTCCACTCTTGCAGATGAGAGTAATGTCCTTCTCAGTTCGATAGATGGGGCAGACGGAGTTTACAGAGCTCCCTTCCTCTCCGCCATCTTGGCTCCTCCAACCTGTTCTTTTTTTTTTAAGTTTATATCTATCCTTCTTTTCTTTTCTCTCTTTTCTTTTCTTTTTTCTTTTCCCTCCCTCTTTTCTTTTTTTCTTTTCTTTTTTATTTTCTTTTCTTCTCTTTTTTCTTTTCTTTTCTTTTCTTCCTTTTCTTTTCATTTCTTTCTAGTGCAAGCAGGGGAGGGGCAGAGAGAGAGGATGACCCAGAATCTGAAGCAGGCTGTCAGCACTGAGCCCAGTGTGGGGCTCAGACCCACAAACTGTGAGATCATAACCTGAGCTGAAGTCAGACACAACTGACTGAGTCACCCAGGTGCCCCGGTATCATTTATTTCTGCTCTGATCTTTATTATTTCTCTTCTTCTGCTGGCTTTGGGCTTTATTTGCTGCTGCTTTTCTAGCTCCTTTAGGTGTAAGGTTAAGTTGTGTATTTTGGGACCTTTCTTGCTTTTTGAGATAGGCCTGAATTGTAATATATTTTCCTCCTAGGACTGCCTTTGCTGCATCCCAAAGGGTTTGGACTGTCATGTTTTCATTTTTATTTGCTTCCATGTGTTTTTAAATTTCTTCTTTAATTTCCTGGTTGACCTATTTATTCTTTAGTAGGATGTTCTTAACATCATGTATTTGGGGGCTTTACAAATTTTTTCTTGTGGTTGATTTCAAAGTATCATTGTGCAATGATTTGAAAATATGTATGGTATGATGTCAGTCTTTTTGTACCTATTGAGAGCTGTTTTGTGACCCAGTATGTGATCAGTTTTGGAGAATGTTCCATGTGCACTCGAGAGGAATGTGTATTTTTCTGCTTTGGGATGAAAAGTTCTGAGTATATCTGTTAAGTCCCTCTGGTCCAGTGTGTCGTTGAGAGCCATTGTTCCCTTACTGATTTTCTGCCTAGATCTGTCCATTGCTGTAAGCGGAGTATTAAAGTCCCCTACAGTTATGGTATTGTTGTTAGTAAGTCTATGTTTGCGATTAATTAGGTATTATGTATTTGGGTGCTCCACATTGGGGGCAATAGACATTTATACTTGTTAGCTCTTCTTAATGGGTAGACCCCTTAATTATGATATAGTGCTCTTTTTTGTCTCTTATTACGGTCTTTGTTTTAAAATCTAGTTTATCTGATATAAATATGGCTAGTCTGGCTTTCTTTTGACATCCAATAGCATGATAGATGGTTCTCCATCCCCTCATTTTCAATCTGCAGGTGTCCTCAGGTCTAAAATGAGTCTCTTCTGCAGCACATGGGTGGCTTCATTAGGTTAAGCATCCAACTTTGGCTCACGTCATGATCTCACTGCCCATGAGTTTGAGCCCCGCATGGGACTCTGTGCTGACAGCTTGGAGCCTGGATCCGCTTCAGATTCTGTGTATCCTCTCTTTCTCTGCCCCTCTCCCAAGCATGCTCTGTCTCTCTCCATCTCTTAAAAATGAATAAATGTTAAAAAAAATTTTAATGAGTCTGTTATAGGCAACATATACATGGATCTTGTTTTTGTATCCACTCTGGTACCCTAGGTCTTTTGACTGGGGGATTTAGTCCATCTGAGTGCTTATTGAAAGATATGAATTTAATACCATTATGTTATCTATAGATTTCATGTTCCTTTAGCTGGTCCTTTCTAGTCTTTGCTGCTTTGAGTCCCCTTTAGGATCTCTTCAGGACTGGTTTAGTGGTCATGAACTCCTTTAGTTTTTGTGTGTCTTGGAAAGCCATTATCTCTCCTTCTGCTCTCACTGACACCCTTGCTGGATAAAGGGTTCTTGGCTGCATATTTTTCCTATTCAGCACCCTGACTATTTCCTGCCACTCCCTTCTGGTCTGCCAACTCTCAGTGGACATCTGTTCCTACTGCTAAGGTCCTGTGTCTGCCCTTGTAGGTTAAGGCCCGTTCATCCCTAGCTGCTTTCAGAATTCTCTTTTTATCTTTGCATTTAGCCAGTTTCACTCTGATATGTTGTGGTGTTGACCTGTTTTTCTTGATTTTGCTTCATTGCTTGGAATCACTTAGTTCTCCAGTTCTCCCCTTTGATCTAGTAATTTCCTTTCCCTCTTTTTTCAGCTTCATAATTTTCCATAATTTTATCTTGTATTTCATCTCTTCTTTCCTTTGCTTCTTCCATCCTTGCTGTCACTATCTAGTTTATTTTGCATCTCATTTATAGCACTTTTTTTAATGTTTATTTTTGATGCGGGGGTGGGCAGAGAGAGAGGAGGAGAGAGAGAATCCCAAGCGGCTCTGTTAGCATAGAGCCTGATGGGGGGGCTCAAACTCATGTATTTTGAGATCATGACATAAGCTAAAGTTGGATGCTTAACTGACTGAGCCATCCAGGTGCCCCCATTTATAGCATTTCTTAATGTACCGTGACTAGTTTTTAGGTCTTTGATTTCTGCAGCAGTAGATTCTCTGCGCCCTCTATGCTGTTTTCAAGCCCAGCTACTAGTCTTATGGCTGTTACTCTAAATTCTTGTTAAGATATGTTGTTTATATCTGTTTTGAGCAATTCTCTGGCTGTGATCTCTTCCTGAATTTTTTGAGGAGAATCCTTCCATTTTGTCATTTGGGCTCAGTTTCTGTCTTTTGTTATGTTTTAATAGCTTGTTCCGCGTCCTCCACCTGTGAGCACTACTATGCGCAAAGGGCCAAGTGCAGGGCCTGGCACTTCGGGAGGTGGTTTGGGTGTGTGTTGCCAGCGCTCAGTGTCGCTGCTGGTGCTCCGCAGAGCTCCTCCCTGCGGGTAGTGCTGGGGTGCAGGGCCTCCCACCAGGCGTGCTTGGGTTCCTGTGTTAGAGTAACCCTGGAAAAAAGGGGAGCGGGGAAGCCTGATCCCATAAAAAGAGAGGAATGAAAGGGGAGAAAAGAAGACCAAACAGATTAAAAGAAAAAAAAATTTTTTGGGATGGGGTTAAATCCAGAGAAAGAGGAAGGAAAATAAAGAGGAAGAAGAGATAGAAAAGGTGTAAAAGAATAGAGTAAAAATGCCGGATCAAACAAATGTATGTATATATAGATCTGTATATGTGTATATACATATATATATATATATATATATATATATATATATA
>NC_043704.1:148610473-148616023 GCF_006229205.1 Suricata suricatta
AAAAAAAAAAAAAAAAGAAAAGAAAAAGAGGGTAGAAGAAAAAGAGAAAAAAAAAAGCAAACAAAAACTAAAACAATGTTAATAACAGTTGTCTGTTGGTTCTGGTCTGGTGGCGAGGCGGTCTGGCTGGTCCGGGTCAGTCTGGCTCCGGAAGGTCGCAGTTACCTGGCACGGAGGGGCGGGGCTTGCTGGAAGCGGGTCTGCCTCCCCGGGGGGCTGCCGCGGTGCTCTCTGAGGTCCCACTGCATTGGGGATGGGGAGAGAAATGGTGGCCCCCCAATCTCTCTGCCCGGGTGGTGTGTCTCAATACCTGCTGTGTTGAGGCAGCCGGCACAGAACGGTAGGGGGCAGGGCCCCTGTCCTCCCCGCTTTCTAGGTGCCCAGCTGGGATACAAAACCCAAAGTCTTAAAGGATCTTGCACTACACAGACCCTATTCTGGGGTAACACACTCAGCCTGGCTGTAAAAGGCCTTTGGCTGGCGCCTGCAGGGTCTTTTGTCCTTGGGGAGGCAGCAAACCCTCTCCCCAGGGCACTAGAGGAAGGGCACTGCTCTCTCCCAGTGCGCCCCTGCCAGCCTCACAGCGCTCACGGCTGGCGCCCTCCTCCCCAGGAGTGCTCGTGGGTCCCGCGTCACTCTGGAGAAAGCTGCAAACTTCGGCAACCTCCGGGTTTCAGCAACTGAGGCTGTTTGCAAATCAGAAACTGGCACTCTCGAATTTCTTGTCCCCAGGTTCATGATCCACAGAGGTTTCCTCTTGTGCTAACTTAGTGCGCAGTTTGACAGCCCCCTCTCGCTTTCTCTTCCTTTTGTCCCCCCACAGCAGGATTCTCCTCCCCACCATGCCTGGATCCTACCAACTGGGGAAATGCTTCTGCCACCGCACAGGTTGATTCCTGGGGCGTTCCAAGTGATCTGACCTCAGTACAGCTGTGTGTGAGGGACCAGGGAACTCTAGGGTCCCCTGCTTCCCCATCGGGACTCCCCATATACCCGGAACCCTTCTCTCTAAGTTTTGTGTACCATAGGCTTTGGTCGCAGTTGCCATGAGGCTCATATATGGCACCCATGTATACAGCAGTCTTCATTCAGTTAAGTTTGGACACTTTCTAAGAGCACTACAGTAATAATCCTCCCTCTGTGTTTTATGTATATGATATCATGTTTTATACGTGGTTATTTTGTACATCCCTTCACTGATTTTTGTAAATATAATTGATTTTGCTACTTCTGTCATTTAATCTTCATATTAGCTTTATAAGTGATTGATCTATTATTACCTTTACTGTAAGTTTGCTTTTACCAGAAGATTTTTCCTTTCATAATTGTCTTCCTCCAGTTATGGCTTTTCTTTTCCACCTAAAGAAGCCCCTTTAACATTTCTTGTAAGGTTGGATTGGTGGTGATAAATTACCTTAACTTTTTGTTTTTCTGGAAAACTTTTTATCCCTCCCCAGTTCTGCATGGTAACCTAGCTGGGTAGAGTACTTTTGGTTGCGGGTTTTTCCTCTCAGCACTTTGAATGCATCCTGCCGCTCCTTCTGGCCTGCAGCGTTTCTGCTGCCCGAGCAGCTGAGAGCTTTGTGGGCTCTCTCTTGACCTTCACTGTTGACTTTTCTCTTGCTGCCTTGACAGCTCTCTTTAATTTTTGCCATTTTAAATATTATGTGTCTTATTGTGGCCCTCAGGTTGGTGTTTTTGGTGCTCTGTGGTTTCTCAGCCACGGTAACTTTTTTCCTTCCACAGGTTAGGGACGTTTTAAGCTCTTGTTTCTTCAAATAAATTTTCTGTTCTCCTTTCTCTTCTCCTGATGGGACCTCTAAAATGTGACTGCTGGCAAGCTCCGTGTGTCCCAGAGGTCCCTTAAACTATCCTCATTTTTGAAAATTCTTTTTTCTTTTCACTGTTCAGCTTGGTTGCTTTCCATTGCCCTGTCTTTTAGATTGCAGATCTAGTGTGTATAATCTGCTTGTCGTTTTCATTTCAGTTATTGTATATTTCAGTTCTGACTGGTTTTTATGTTTTCTGTTTCTTTGTTGAAATTCTCCCTGAGTTCATCTCCTCTTCTCTCAAATACAATGAGTATCTTTATGACCATTACTTTGAACCCTTGATTGGGTAGATTGCTCATCTTCATTCATTTGGCATTTTTTCTGGTGTTTTATCTTGTTCTTTTGTCTGGTACATGTTCCTCTGTCTCCTTGCTTTGTCTGACTTGGTGTTTCTATGCACTGGGTAGGTCAGCTGTGTCTCCTGGTGTTGAAGGCGGTGGCCTCATGCAGGGACGTTCTGTGGCGCCCAGTGGCCAGGCACTCCAGGGGTGTCTGCTGTGTGGCCTGTGTGTGCCCTCCTGTTGTGGCCAAGCTAACCCCCACTGCAGGCGTGCCACTGGGCAGGGCTGGCCCCAGTGGGGCTGCTCGGGGTGGCTGTGCTGGAGGGTAAGGCTAGCTCCCTCCTGCTCCCTCTTCTCTCCAAGGTGGGAGTCCCTCTGAGGAGTGCTGACCCCGGCCAAGTTCGCCCCTGTGTGTGGTAGGCTGGGGGCTGCTCTGGAGGGGCATCTGCTCCAGCAGGGCCACAGGGGAAGTCCAGCCTGGGGCAGGTGGCACCAGGAGGGGAGATGGAGGGTGTCAGAACGGGTTCCCACAGCATGAAGCTGGCTAGACGGAAAGAGGGCAAGAGGAATGACGGGCACCAGCCCTTCCGTTCCCATAGAAAGCCCTTACGGATCCCTGTTCCTTTACGTCCTAAGGCCAGTCTGTGAATCTCCTCCATGTGTAACCCTGGCACCTTTCAAACTGCTGCTTCTCTGGCATGCGGTGAGTGATACTGCATGCAGGCTCTCCAGAGCAGGGACTCGGTTTCTGATAAGCCCTGCCAATTCTCAAAGTGGGACCCTGTGGGGGCTTATCCTCCTGGTGTAGACCGTGGGGCTGGGAGTGCCCAGTGTGGAGCCCCATCCCCTCCCTCCTCCGCGCCTGTGAGACCCCCGCCGTGTGTGGGTCACCTTTCTGGCAGCTTGATTCTGACTGTGCCTTTGTCCCTGCCACCCTGCTCTGTGTGGCCTTCTCCTTGTGCCCTTAGCTGTGGAAGAGCTGTTCTGCTGGCATTCAGGTCCCGTCCAGAGTGAGTTCCGTTCCATGCAGGTGTTGCCATCGTGTGCTGTGGGGGTGCGGGGTGTGTAAGCTCGGCTCCCCCCAACTCGTGCCATCTTCTCAAGTGTCTGGAATTGCACTGGGGTTGTTTTCTTAATTTCTCTTAACAGTTCATTAGTACATAGAAACACAGCAGATTTCTATATACTGATCTTATATGCTGAAACTTTCCTGAGTTTATTAGTTCTCACAGGTTCTTGGTCAAGTCTTTAGGGTTTTCTGTATGTAAAATCATGTCATCTGCACATAGTGAGTTTTACTTCTTCTTTTTCCAATTTGGATTCTTTTCATTTCATTTTCTTGCTTAATCACTCTGACTAGGACGTCCAATACTATGTTGAATAAATGTGGTGAGCGTGGGCATCTTTGTCTTGTTTCTCATCTTCGAGGAAAAGCTTTTCAATTTTTCACTGTTGAGAGTGACACTTGCTGTGGGCTTGTCATATGTGGCCTTTATTATGTCAAGGTACATTTCTTCTATACCCACTCTTTTGAGAGCTTTTATCACAAATGAATGTTAGACTTTTTCAAGTGCTTTTTCTGCTCCTTTTTAGATGATCATGAGATAATTATCCTTCATTTCTTTTTAATGTGGTTTATCATATTAATTGATTTGTGGACATTGCATCCCTGAAATCCCACTCGATCGTGGTCTGTGATCCTTTTAATGTATTGGTGAATGCAGTTTGTGGAGGATTTTTGCATCTTTATTCTGGTGGCACCCTTGTCTGGTTTTTGTATCAGGGTAATGCTGGCTTTGTAAAATGAGCTTGGAAATGTTCTCTCTTCTATTTTTCGGCAGAACTTGAGAAGAGTTGATATTAATTATTAAAGTTTTCGATAGAATTCACCAATGAAGCCATGTGATCTGGGATTTTTGTCTGTTGGGAGTTATTTGATTACTGACTTAATCTCCTTACCAGTAAGGAGTCAGTCAGATTTTCTGTATCTTCATGATTCAGTCTTGGTAGGTTGTATATTTCTAGGAATTTATAATTTCTTTTAGGTTGTCCAATTTGTTGGCATATAGTTTTTAATAGTCTCATGTTTCTTTGTATTTCTGTGGTATCCATTGTAACATCTTTTTCATTTCTGATTTTATTTGCATCTTTTTTTTTTTCCTGATGATGAGTTTGGTTAGAGGTTAGTTTATCTTTTCGAAGAAATAGCTCTTAGGGCATGTAGGTGGCTCAGGCAGTTAAGCATCCAACTTTAGCTCAGCTCATGATCTCATGGTTTGTGTGTTTGAGCCCTGTGTCAGGCTCCGTGCTGACAGCTCAGAGCCTGGAGCTGGCTTCGGATTCTTTGTCTCCCTCTCTCTTCCCTCCCCTGCTCACATTCTGTCTGTCTGTCTTTTTCTCTCTCTCTCAAAAATAAACATTAAAAATATTTTTTAATCAAAGAAAGAGCTCTTAGTTTCATTGAACTTTGTAAATTACTATTTTTTACATACAATATCTGACATGAAATAACATTATGAGACATGCAAAGAAATAAAATATCACAGGAAGGGATAAGAGAAACAAAGTCAGTGATGGTCCAGATGTTGAACATGAATAAACAGAAGATATTAGCAGGAAAATGGAAAATTATACAAAGAACCAAAATGAAAAATGTATCAGAAGTTAAGTATTCATTTGATGGTAATAATAGTAAATTGGACACAGCAACCCCCAAGCAAGATAAATACAAAGAAGTTTAAACTTAGGCAAGTCATAGTCAAATTGCTAAAAAGCAGAGATTTTTATAAAGGAGGTAGAGAAGAAATGCATAAAATGGAAACAGTAATATGAATGGTAGCTGACATCTTTTCAGAAACAGTGCAGCCCACAGAACAATGGTCTCCCATCCAAGTACTAACCAGGCCCGACCCTGCTTAGCTTCCGAGATCAGAAGAGATCAGGCGCGTTCAGGGTGGTATGGCCGTAGACTCCCCACAGAACAATGGTATAACTTTAAGTGTTTTTTTTTTTTTAAGGCAGACACACCTGGAATTCTGTATTCAGGAAGATGGCTTCCAAAATACAGTAAAAATAAATACAGTATCTGGGAGACAAAAACAAGGACAGTTGGTCTATAGCAGACCTACATAATAAGAAACACTAAAAGAAGTAGTTCAGTGCTGATGGGAGGTGATAGTGAGAGGAGTGTAGGTCTGAAGGAGAGGGTGAGTTACTAGGAAGGTAAATGTAAGATTAAATTATTAAAAATTAAAACATAAGGAAGACACCTACAGGTTGAAAGTAAAGGGATGGAGAAATATCTATCAGGCAACTGGAAGCCAAAAGAAAGCTGGGGTAGCCATACTAATTTCAGACAAACTGGACTTTAAAGGAAAAGCAGTAACAAGAGATGAAGAAGGACATTATATAATAATTACAGGATCTGTCCATCAGGA
>NC_043704.1:148616123-148624265 GCF_006229205.1 Suricata suricatta
AAAAAAAAGATACATACGGAAAAAAAACACTAATATGGTCTTGGAAAACATAACAGTAACAGATTATACCTTGGTATAATACAACATGTATTGTGTTGGCTTAATACAACCTATGTTTC
Organism: Suricata suricatta; assembly: GCF_006229205.1. Taxonomy (NCBI): domain Eukaryota; kingdom Metazoa; phylum Chordata; class Mammalia; order Carnivora; family Herpestidae; genus Suricata; species Suricata suricatta. The sequence continues at coordinate 148,616,243 of NC_043704.1, forward strand.
CTGCTCAAAAAAAAAAATTAAAACATAAGATCAAAAGATTATGGCTTTTACAAAACAAAACAGCCAGTATTATGGGATACTTAGTATAAGAAGTAATATATATAAGTGCAAAACAGATCTGAGGAAATGAAGTTTGTGGTAAGTCAAAGATGCACTTTGTAATCACTGGAGCAAATATTTAAAAAGGATTCACAGCTGTGAGTCACAGCTAAAGCCACACACTGAGGCCACTGAATGATACTGCTTCATCAAAACTTAGGAAAACAGGAACAAAGACCAAGACAAATGGAAGGTAAATACCAAGATGGTAGACCAAATGAACCAAATCAAGAAGTACATCAAACATAAGTAGGCCATACACTCCATTAGCAGTTGGCAATTGTCAAACTGGATAAAATAGCGCGGCTCAACTATGTACTCTCTATAAGAAGCACTTTATTTTTTTAAAAGTTTGTTTATTTTGAATGAACATGAGCAGAGGAGGGGCAGAGAGGGGACAGGGAGCATCCCAAAAAGGCTCCAGGCTGACAGTGAGAGGCCTGACATGGAGCTCAGTTGAATGACTGTGAGATCGTGACCTGAGCCAAAATCAAGAGTTGAATGCTCAACTGACTAAGCCAGCCAGGCACCCTTGTAAGAAACATTTTAAATATGAAGGCACACCAAGTGTTCATTAATGGATTAACGGATAAAAACAGAGTGAGATACACGTATAGATATATCACATAGTGGACTATCATTCAGCCATTAAAAAGAGTGAAATCTTGCTGTTTGCAACATCATGGATGGAGCTAGAGAGTATAATACTAAGCTAAATAAATCAGAGAAGGACAAATACCATATGATTTCAGTTATATGTAGAATTTAAGAAACAAAATAAATGAATAAAGGAAAAAAGAAGGAAACAAACAAAGAAACAGACTCAACTACAGAGAACAAACTGATGGTTTCCAGAGACTTAGAGGGATGGGTGAAATAGGCAATGGGGATTAAAGAGTACAATTTATCATGAAGAGCACTGAATAAGGTATAAAATTATTGAATCACTGAATTGTACACTTGAACCTAATATAACACAATAAACTATACTAGAATTAAAAAATAAAAGTCAAACAAGATGTGATATATGTATGTGTGTACAAATACATGTGTGTACATATATAATTAACAGTAAGTGATAACCACATTTATTGTGGCGAGCTTTTGTAATACATGTAATTGTCATATCACTATGTTTTACACCTGAAACTAATATCTGTTTAAAAGATAAGAGGTTTTTTTAATGTTTTATTTATTTTTGAGAGAGAGAGACAGAATCCAAAGACAGGCTCCAGGCTCTGAACTGTCAGCAGAGCCCAGTGCGGGGCTTGAACCCACGCACCGTGAGATCATGACCTGAGCTGAAGCCAGATGCTCAACTGACTGAGCGACCCAGGTGCCCCAAGAGTTTTGGTTTTTTGTTAATGGAGTGCTGTGACTCCTAACAAAAATATCGCTGAGGAGGGTCGAAGGCGGTGGTGGAGTGGGAGGACTCAGTTCTAGTGGAAGTAGCATCAGGTCTCATTTAACAAGCAGACCAGAGCACATTTAGTTAAAACTTGCACATGGAGGCCAGAGACCCAACACAGCCCACAGCAGGCAAGGAGAGCCTCTGTACATGAAGGATAGAGCCCCCAAAACACAACAGAGACACTCTCTGAAGCACCAGGCCCTGGCCACTACATGACCTTTTCTTCATAAGGCCGTTACTTTCAGGAGCACTACTCTTCTAATGCAGAGAAGAAGGCAGAGACTTCTACAAATGCCAGGATGGAGGGATTTATGCCAAATGAAAGAACAAGATAAGGCCGTGGTCAGAGATCTAAGTAAAACATATGTAAATAACATGCCTGCTGGAGAATTTAGTGCCTCAATCATAAGGATACTCACTGGGCTTGAGAAAGGAATAGAAGATGTCAGTAAAAGAAGTAAGTAAGAAACAGTGATGAAGAATACAGTAAATGAGATCGAAAACAGGCTTGATGCAATGAGCAGCCAAGAAACGAATTAGTGACCTGAAAGAATAATGGAAAATAATGAAGCTGAGCAAAAGAAAGGGGCTCTGCAGCATGAGAATAGATTGAGGGAACTCAGGGACTCCATCAAAGGTAATAACATTCATATTATAGGAGTCCCAGAAGAAGAGAGAGAGAGAAGAGGGAAGATTATTTCAAGAAATAATAGCAGAAAACCTCTGTGATCTCGGAGAGGAAACAGTCAGCCAGATCCAGGAGGCCCAGAGGAGTCCCAACAAAGTCAACAAAAGCAGGCCAACGCCAGACCTATGGTAATTAAATTTGCAAAATTTAGTGATCTAGGTAAATTATAAAGGCACCAAGGCAAAAAGAAGTCCTTGTCTTATAAGGGAAAACTTATCAGGCTACCTGGAGATTTCTCAACAGAAATATATTTGAAGTGCTGAATGGGAAAAATCTGCAGCTAAGAATACTCTGTCTAGCAAGTCTATCTTTCAGAACAGAAGGAGATGTAGTTTCTCAAACAGAAACTAAATGAGTTCATGACCACTAAACCAGCCCTGTAAGAAATATTAAAGGGGACTCTTTGAGTGCAAAGGAGAGACCAAAAGTGACAAGATCTCCAGAAGATCTCCAGAAACAGCAACAAGTAATAAAATGACAATAAATACACATCTATCAGTAATTATTTTGAATGTAAATGGACTAAATGCTCCGACAAAAAGATTGGATATATATATTAAAAAAAAAAGACCCATCTATGTGGTGCCTACAGGAGACTCAGACACTTGCAGATTGAAAGTGAGGGGGTGGAAAACCACTCATCACACAAATGGGTGTCAGAAGAAGGTTGTAGTAGCCATACTTATTATCAGACAAACTCGACGTTAATTCTTGTAGTGTTCTATCCTGCTTTGGTGCCAGGGTGGTACTGGCCGAATGGAATGATTTTGAATGTTTTCCCACCATTCCATTATTTTAAGATTTTGATAAAGATTGTCATTAATTATTTTTTTTTAATGTTAGGAAGACTTCGCCAATGAATCCATGTGGTCTTGGCCTTTTCTGTGCTAGGAGATTTTGTTTCCTAATTCAGCTTTCATTCTTGTTATTGGTCTAAGAAGATGTCCTATTTCTTGGGTTCAAGATTCATGATCGAAACATTATATCTTTTGTGTTTTTAGGAATTGTCTGTTTTTTTTCCCCCTAGGTTATTTGATTTGTTAGTATATAATTCTTTATAGTAATCCATTTTCAGACTTTGTATTTCTAGGGTTATCTGTTGTATTGTTTTCTCTTCCCCTTCTCATTTTGGTTTATGACCACTAAACTTTCTCACCCCCCTTAGTTAATATAAAGTATTGCCAATTTGGGGGTTTTTTTGGTGGAAAAACTGGTCATTACTTTCAATATTGTGTTATTGTTTATTCTGGTCTCTATTTATATCTGAGTTTTCTTCCTTTACTCAATTTCAGCTAAGTTTCTTCTTTTTCTACGTCCTTGTGGTGTACTGTTAAATTGTTTATTTGAATATTTATTTTTTGGAGACTGCAAGTAGGGGAGGGGCAGAGTGAGGGGGACAGAGCTCTGTGCTGACAGACTGACAGCAGTGAGCCTGATGTGGGGCTTGAACTCATGAACCATGAGATCATGACCTGAACTTAAGTCAGACACTCAATTGACTGAGCCACCCAGGTGCCCTTAAACATTTTTCTTAATACAAGCATTTATGGCATAAATTTTACTCTAACATCTGCTTTTGCTGCATCCCATTGGTTTTGGAATATTGTGTTTTGTATTGTTTTGAGATGTACCTTGATTTGCCATTTGATTCCTAGATAAGCTGTATGCCCAACGTGGGGCCTGAACTCAAGACCTTGAGATCAAGAGTCACATGCTCTACTCACTGAGCCATCTTGGTGCCCCTTGCCATTTGATTTCTTATTTGGCCCATTGCTTGTGCAGTAGCGTCTTGCTTGATATTTACATTTACATATTTAATACACAGTAGATTTTTCAGCTTTATTTTATTGTTGAACTATATAGTTTGGTACCATTGTGGTAGGAGAATATACTTGGTATGATTTCAGTCTTCTTGAATTTGTAATATTTTTTATGTCTCTTTTTATGTGATTTAACCAGGCAAATTTTTTTGTGTGTACTTGAAAATGTGTTGTATTCTCTTTTTTTTAGGATGGAATGTTTTATATATATACATATATATATATAATATATATGTTATATATAACACATGTTATATAATATGTATTGTGTTATATATGTATCATATAATGCATGTATTACATATATATGCATTGTGTATTATATAAGTGTTATATATTATATATAAAACATGTATCATATATATGTGTTATATGTTATATGTATATCACATATATATAACATGTTTGCATCACATAACAAATGTTCATGTGGAAAAAAGTAATAACTTTAACTGAGGGTACTCATTTAAAATAAGGTATATCAGAGGGAAGGTGAACAGGGGGATGGGTGAAATAGATGAAGGGTATTAAGAGTACACTTATGATGAGCATTGAGTAATATATAGAGTTGTTGAAGCACTATATTGTACACCTGAAACTAATATAACACCGTGTGTTTATACTGGATGTAAGTAAAAAACTTAATTAAAAAGTTTATAAGGGAAAATTTTCTTATAAGGGAAAACCCATAAGGCTAGCTGGAGATTTCTCAACAGAAACGTGGCAAGCCAGAGGGAGTAGCATGATATATTCAAAGTGCTGAATGGGAAAAATTTGTAGCCAAGGGGGCCAAATGGATGGCTCAGTTGGTAGAAAATGTGGCTCTTGATCTTGGGGTTGTGAGTTTGAGCCCTAGGTTGGGTACAGAGTTTACCTAGTTAAAAATTTTTTTTAATAAAAATATGAAAATATTAAAGAGGTAGATAAAATGGCCACACAGCACAGCATAGGGAATAGAATCATATTGTTGTAATGTATGTCGTGTTGTAATGGCATTGTATGGTGACAGATGGTAGCTGCTGTTGTGAAGAGCAAAGCATAGCACATAGAGAAGTTGAATCATTTTGTTGTATACCTAAAACTATTGTCACATTCCATGTTAGTTATACTCAAAAATGTTTTTAAAAATGAAATGGACACTAAGTTTGAAAATACAAATATATATACACATGCATATATATACAGGTACAGATTGTAAGTAAAAGGATGAAAAAGATGCAAAACCCAGTAGAAAGCTGGTATTACTATATTAATATCAGTCAAAGTAGATTTTGGGACAAGGATACTTTCTAGAAAAAAAGAAGGACATTTCATAATGCCAGAAGGGTTAATTCATTAAAAATACATAACAATCTTAAATGCATATGTACCTAACAAAGCTTCAAAATATGTGAAGCAAAACTCAGCAGAACCAAAGAGGGAAAGAAACAAATCTACATCATAGTTTTAAATAGCAACACCTCTCTCTTACTAATTGATAGTTTGTGGATCAAGAAAAATCAATAAGGATATAAAAGATTTCAACATCACTACCAATATTCTTGACATAATTCACATTTATATCTAATGATTTACTTCAGAATACAGAAATAGCAAAATGGCAAAAATAAGCTTACTTCCTTAATAGTAATCACTTTAAATGTAAAAGTATTAAGGATTCCAAGTAAATACAGGCAGGCAGAATGGATTTAAAATCCAAAAACCCATGATCCAATTATGTGCTATCTACAAGAGACTCTTTGTTAGACCAAAGATAGATGAGCTGAAAGTAAAAAGATGGGAAAAGACTTTCTATATAAACAATACTGATATCACACAAAATATGAGTAAAGAAAAAATAAAGGTGATCATTATATTTTGATAAATGGTCAGTTCCTCAAGAATTTATAAGAAGTTATAATAAGTATAAGCATGTGTGCACCAAATAACAAAGCCCCAAAATATGTGGGGCAAACAGAATTTTAAAAAGTAGACAGTTCTACAATAATAGTTGGAAATTTCACAGCCATCGTCATAACTGTTGTTTGTTGAGCACTCTCTATTTGCCTAAACTGTTATACCTTTTTGTGTAGATGAATTCATTTAACTCACAGCATCCCTTGTGGCAGGTTCCATTATCCCCATTTTACAAAAGAGGAAATCATGGCATAGAAAAATTAAATGACATGCCCAAGGTAACAAAGAAGTACATAATAGAACTCGGATGATAGACTCAGTAAATTAAACTTGGTTCTTAGAGGTTCTAAGAGAGTTTTCTTGGTTCTTGGTTCTTGGAGAGTATTCTATTCAGACCTCCCACTGAAATAAGGGATTTTTTTTTCTTCAGCATTCCTGGTTCTGTGATCTACAGGAGTACTGTGGATAGAGCATCACTGCTTGAAAGAGTAAAATATTCTAGCATGGGCTGTGCTAATTGCTGGACAGTTCTTTCCTATGCAGAGTTGAAATCTTATCACTTTGATTTTCTCATCTTCATAATAACAGAAAATAAGCCCATCCGTCTCACAGCTATTGACGTATGTGAAGACTGTCATGGTGTCATTCCCCACCACCCTCAACACCAATTGGACACGCCAATACCATTCTTTCTTTCAGTGATAGGGCAGTTAGATGGCAGATCACTAAGTAGATAGAAGACTTGAACACTATAAACCAGATAGACTTCCTGGAGATATATAGAACACTACACCCAACAGCAGAATATGTATTCTTCTCAAGTGCACATGAACCTTTCCCCTTTTTTAAATGTTTGTTTATTTTTGAGAGGGAGAGACAATGTGAATGAGGAGGGGCAGAGAAAGAGGCAGACACAGAATCTGAGGCAGGCTCCAGGCTCCAGGCTCCAAACTGTCAGCACAGAGCCTGATGTGGGGCTCAAACCCATGAACTGTGAGATTGTGACCTCAGCTGAAGTCAGGCACTTAACTGACTGAGCCACCCAGGTGCCCCAGAACCTATTCCTATGAAACCTATCCTGTTCTCCAGGGTAGACCTTATATTAGGCCACAAAAATAGTTCCGAAAGATTGTCATCAGAGAACTCTAACAATAATAGAACGAAGGCAGAGTTAAAAAATAAAAAAGGAGGGGCGCCTGGGTGGCTCAGTTGGCTAAGCATCTGACTTCAGCTCAGGTCACGATCTCATGGTTTGTGGATTCGAGCCCCACATCAGGCTCTGCTGACAGCTCAGAGCCTGGAGCCTGTCTTCAGATTTTGTGTGTGTGTCTCTCTCTGACCCTCCCCTGCTCATGCTGTCTCTCTCTCTCAAAAATAAATAAAACATTTAAAAAATAAATAAAGAAGGAAAGTGGAAAATTCAAATATGTGGAAATCGAACACACTCTTATACAACAAATGGGTGAAGAAATAAAAAGGATTTTAGAAAATAATTTGAGGTGAATGGAAATGAAAGCAACATATCAAAACTTACGAGATGCGGTTAAAGCAGTGATCAGAGGAAAATTTAGACTTGTAAATGCCTACATAAAAAAAAGAAAGGGAGCACCTGGTGGCTGAATTGGTTAAGCATCCAACTCTTGATTTCAGCTCAGGTTATGAACTCCTAGTTTGTGGGATTGAGGCCTGCATCAGGCTCTGAGCTGACAGCATGTAGCTTCCTTGGGGGTTTCTATCCCCCTCTCTCTGTCTCCCCCTCCCCCCCACCCCGGCTCGGATACTCCTGATCAAGATATATCTCTGTCAAATAAATAAACACTAACAATAAATAAATAAATAAATAACCCAAAACAAGATTTCAAATAAGTAACCTAACTTTACGTTTCAAAGAACTAGAAAAAGGTAAATTATCTAATTAACACAGTGCTTCATGGAGCTTAGAATACAATAGGCACTTAATAAATGTTAGTATCTCACTGTTAGAAGGTGGGGGAGGGTCAGTAATGTGTCCTCCAGATTGAGAAGTCGCTTTAATACTGAAAATCAATGCAAGCTACTCCATACCACTTATACGGAGTTTTGTTGAGGGTCACTGATTGACAGGGTATC
>NC_043704.1:148624365-148626465 GCF_006229205.1 Suricata suricatta
TCTAATTAACACAGTGCTTCATGGAGCTTAGAATACAATAGGCACTTAATAAATGTTAGTATCTCACTGTTAGAAGGTGGGGGAGGGTCAGTAATGTGTCCTCCAGATTGAGAAGTCGCTTTAATACTGAAAATCAATGCAAGCTACTCCATACCACTTATACGGAGTTTTGTTGAGGGTCACTGATTGACAGGGTATCGGCCAACGGGTGGATAGAGGATCCAGGGTATCACCCCATTCTCCCCCCAGCTCAGACCTCAAAGCTAATAGAACAAGGGGCAAGGTGGTGTGGTCACAGGTATCTAAAGTGACGTATTCTGTGTGCCAAGGGTCCGTGCCAGTTACCTACAGTGGGGTCTTCTGCACATCAGTCATCTCTACTGGTTATCTGCAGTGCTGCCGGTGTGGGCTCTCTCCTAGGTAACTAACATCACACCATCTCCCATGGGTGGGGGGGAGAACAAGATGGCGGGCCAACGGTGGAGTCTGGGTAGTCAGCCTCCTGTACTCACGTACACGTCACTAAGATTAATCATTCAAAGCACCTTAAAAATGAATGTAGGATACTATTTATAGCACTTTCTCCTTCTGCAGTTTGCTTTGTTGGAGTTGGATATATGTGGGTGTTCTAAATAATAAGAATTCATGATAGCCTCACTTTTAGTTTCATGGAGGAAGACGTCATTAATTATAAAGGAAAGTGTATGTGAGGAACTAAATGATCCCAGTGAACATACATGGAGAAGTATAGAGAAGAACAAAGAAGGCTAAGTACATCAAGTCGGGTACATACAACATGCACCCTTCTGGCTGGGGAAGCCCCACGGTAGACAGCCCGTCTGCAGTCCCAGCTCAGGGTCCCGGGCCGAGCGTGCTCCCCGCAGGTGAGCCTTCCGACTAGCTCTTCCTGCCGGGCGGTAGATACACTATCCATGTATGACTTGCGGTTAGTTACTGAGTTTGCGTATGTGCGGTTCTGAGCGAGCCAGTTTTTCTGTTTCTTTTCTAGTATCTCACAATATTAGGAGCCTGGGTGTTTGTATATTCCTCTTCCCTCCCTGATCCACCCCAGAGGGCCAGCTTGGGGTGGCTCAAGGAGGAGCGTGAGGCACACCCACCCCTCATGGCGTCCTGGAACAAGGAGCCAATTCTGACCACAAGGCCGGATGGAGGGTCCCAGCCCGCTGAGTCCCGTGACTGCGTCTCCTGGCTCTGGGCAGAAATGCATGGCGAGTCACGTAAACAACCTCTAGACAAAGCACTGTGCTTTTAAACCCATTTTTAAAATTGAGATATTACACATATACTGTGAATTTCAGCCATTTAAAGTGTACAGTGCACTGTGTTTGAGTATATTTGCCAGGTTGTGTCCTCACCACAACGGTCTAATTCAAGAACGTCTTTGTAACTCTAAAGAGAAACTCCACACCCATCAGCAGTCACTCTGTCTTAGTCGAGCACTAATCTATGTTCTTTCTCCATGGATTTGCCTTTTCTGGATGTTTAATGTCAAAGAAATCTAAAGTGGGTGGCCTTTTAATGTGTCTTTTTCATGTCGGGCGGTATTTTCAAGGGTCATTCCTGTTGTGGTACATCAGTACTCTCATCCTTGTTATTGCTGAGTGATTTCCCATTGTATGGATATACCACACTTTGTCGGTCCATTTATTAGCTCTTAACGTTTGGATTGTGTTCATTTTTTTTTTTTTTTACTATTATGCATAGTGCTGCTGTGAACATTCACGTACAGGTTTTTGTATGAAGCGTGTTTTTGTTTCTGGTAGGTAGTTACCCGTGATTGGAGTTGCTGATTTATATGGTGGCTCTGTGTTTAACCTTTGAAGAACTGCTAGACTGTTTTCCATTTTATGTTCCAGTGTATGAGGGTTCCAGTTTCTCCACGCTCTTGACATTGTTGTTATCTTTTATTTTAGCCATCCTTGTGGCTGTGAAGTATCTCCTTGTAGTTTTGATTTGCCCTTCCCTAGTGACTAATTATGGTTAAGCTATTTTTATGTGCTTATTGGCATTTGCATATCTTCTTTGCAGAAATGTCTATTCAGGTCTCAGGCCCTTTTTTTTTTTTTTTTTTTTTTTTTT
>NC_043704.1:148626565-148699032 GCF_006229205.1 Suricata suricatta
GGAGTGTGGAGCCTGCTTGAGGTTCTCTCTCTCCCCCTCCTCCCCTCCCCCCGCCGGCCCTCTCCTCCACTCTCATTCTCGTTCTCTTTAAAATAAAATAAAACTAAAAATAAAGCATCTGTCATTTCATTTCAGGTTGTTCGTTGCAAATACAATTTATTTTTATTTTTTTAATGTTAATTTTTTTGAGAGTGAGAGGGACAAAGTGTGAGCGAGGGAGAGGCAGAGACGGAGACACAGAATCCGAAGCAGGCTCCAGTTTCAGAGCTGTCAGCACAGAGCCTGATGCGGGGCTCGAACTCATGAACTGCAAGATCATGACCTGGGCCGAAGTTGGACACTTAACTGACTGAGCCATCCAGGCACCACTACAATTTATTTTTATATAAAAATACTGCATATTTGTATATTCTGTAACCTTGCTAAACTCCTTGATTACTTCTAGTGGTTTTTTTGTGGGTTTCTTAGAATTTTTCATATACAGGATCAAATTATCTGTGAATAGAAGCTATTTACTTCTTCCTTTCTATTCAGGACGTCTTTTATTTCTTTTTCTTACGCAGTGGGCTTGGCTAGAACTTCCAATATGATGTAGCATAGAAATTGCTGTGTTGCATTTTTATGAAAGGTGATAGGGTGTTGAACTCTTTTATATCCATTAATATTAAGGTGTGGTGACTTCATGAAATTAGTGTCATCATATCTGTAGGACAGACCGTTGGGATCTAAAAAATGTAAGCTTTTGTTGTTGTTGTTGAAGAACACTTTAACAATGTCTGTGTTTTGTTTTGTTTTTTCTTTTAGGTTTTCTCAAATAATGATGAAGGCCTTATTAACAAAAAGTTACCCAAAGAACTTCTCTTAAGGTAAATGTAGTTCAACTTTAAAGAATTCAGATTGGATCCAGTCAGCAAGTTCCAAGACAGTCTTCTTTCTCACTATGAGTCCACAGCATAGAAAAACAGACAGAATTAGCCTAACTGACTTTTTGTTTTTGTTTTATAGAATGCTGTTCAGCTTATTGTTAAATTTTACTTGGTCTAATCCAGAATGTACTAAGTATGTACATAGCATTGGTCTGGATTCTTTTTGTAATGTGGTAAGTATTGTAATAATCTTCAGTAGGTGCCGTTGTTTTGGGAACAGTAGATACTCGCGATGTAGTCAATTACCCGAGGAGAGATGATTACTAAGGCTGTGAGCTCCTGAAGTCACAGACATTTGAATGTTTTCTAATCAGTTTTAAAATAAGTGTGGTTCAAATTTTGTGAGTTCAAATATTGATATATTTTTATCCATTTTATGAAAACAATGTGCCAAGTGACAGTACTATAAAACATGGTTTGTCCTGTTGTTCTGGCGTCACTGAATATACAGCAAATGGTGTTTTGTTCGTCATTTTGCCAAATAAAGTTGTCCACCAACATTTGTTGACCTGAGGCACTGTGGTTGCCTTCGGTGCTCTGCAGTCATCAAAGAAATCTGATGTTAGTTTTGGATGTTACAGTTTAATTGTTTACAAGTAATTAATACATGTATACGTGGTCATCTTTGAGTGGCATTTCCCAAATGCCACTGATGTTCCACAAAACGAAACAATTTTGTAATCCCATAAGTATGGGAAACCCTGGGTTGAGAAAACCAATTTCTTTGACGCATGACTTCTCAGAGTCTTACTACGTGTACACATGGTGATGCCCCCGGATGGACAGTGCTGACATTTCACACTTACCATGGAACTCTCTTAATATTCCGTACTAATTCCATCGAATTGGGGGAAATGCTGGCATACAGTAAGTGATGGACCAGATGACTCCATTCCCTGGTTGTGCTAAATCTCACTTTAACATTGAGGGCGTGGACATGAGTTTTGTTTACATATTGGAGTTTACTAGAGTCACTCTGTTAATATCACAGATGACTCATCTCCGTGTGTTCAACATTTTTTTGAGTCAGGAACAGGGTGAAGACATAGCTTCCTTGGGTGGTGATCACATCTCAGAGTCTGAAGCAAAGGTGTTCCCTTAGTCATCAGGTGGTATTTGGCACTGTTGTCTTAAACTCATTTTACCCAATTAATAGAAAAGAAAATTAAGTCGTGACAGGATCATATGAAAAACACAGCCATAATATTTCAATAAAATACTTGCTTGGATAACAGAGCCTATTCTTTGGCATTTCAGACCCTTTTAAAGTTAAGAAAGTGGTAATAAGAAAGGAATAATATGTATATAATATATATTTTAATTACATATATATTTAGTTATATATATATAATGTGTATAAGAGCACAGTGAACTCTTAGAACTAACATGGGGTTCCTGGGTGGCTCAGTCAGTTAAGCGTCCAACTTTTTTTTTTAATTTCTTTAATATTTATTTTATTTTTGAGAGACAGAGTGTGAGTGGGGGAGGGGCAGAAAGAGAGAGGGAGACACAGAATCTGAAGCAGACTCCAGGCTCTGAGCTGTCAGCACAGGGCCCGACACGGGGCTGGAACCCACAAAGATCCGTCCTGAGATCATGACCTGACCAAAGTCAAACACTTAACCGACTGACCCAGCCAGGCACCGTGTCCGATGCTGATTTCGGATCAGGTCATGATCTCACAGTTCATGGGTTTGAGTCCCGTGTCATGCTCTGCACTCGCTGATGGTGTAGAGCCTGGGTGGGATTCTCTCTCTGTCCCTCTTCCAGTTTGTGGGCTCATGCTCTCACCCACACGCTCGCTCTCTCTCTCTCTCTCTCTCTCTCTCTCTCTGAGAAACTTAAAAAAAAAAAAAAAAAGAACTAACATGGCTGGGTTCGGATGGGCAGGCTGTTACTATGCAAATAGACGAGATGCTATTCACAACGGGCTATGAAGTGCGTGGTGTCCCCAGAACTGTTCAGTGTCATTCTTGGTCTGAACATTTTCTAGCGCAGACATCAAGCTGTGATATGGACGTGTCATTCTTACTCCGGGGAATCCACCAGCTTCAGGCAGACCCATTATTAGTCATTCGGCACTGGGGTGTGATTAAACTCCACTCTTGCCACGAATTCTGCTTCTGTCTGTGACTCAGAGCTGCCAAGTTAATATTTTCCCCTTTGCTGGTGTTAGCTTTGACACTGTTCTCATCCATGGAGCAGTTTCCGTCTCCTGACAAAAAAGAGGGGGCGGGTAGGATTTCTGTGTTAATGTGATTGCTGAAATATTTGAGAAATTTTAGTTCTTTTAGGGATCCACGGTGGCCTCAGATGTTATAAATCCTACAGTTACAGGTTTTGAATTGGGCCACCAGGCTCATACATAGATCATTTTTCAAAAAGAATTGCCACTTGAGACCAAATGTTCATAGCATGTCTATTCATAGAGCAGTAATCCCACTTCTCTTCTAATTTTGGAGTCTGTCAGGGGGATTTAAATTTTAAAGTACTGCCGCCACAGGTGTCCTCTGACTCGCGAGTCTCAAAATTAATTCTAGCCAACCACGGTATTTTAATCTTCGTTGGCCTTTAAATCATTTCTGCCATTTTACTCCCAGACTTCATATTCTCAGTAAGAGCAGCTCTTCCCTTTCCTAGCTACTTTTCTGAGCAGAGTTTTAAAGAAAGGTTTGAGCCACATTACCACAGTGGCCATCTTCGTCAGCAGCCTCATGGAGCTGAAGTCTTGATGATTTTGCTCCGTTAGATGATGTCTTCATATTTTCGCATGTCATAGACTTACATGGTTACTTCCTATTGTAGATATCTTTGTGACAGTGCAGACGTCCTGTTCTTGTTGAATTCCTGTCTACCTTCCATCTTACTTCATCAGTAGATGTGAATTCTTCGACTTGACGAGAATCTTACTTACTCTAGCCGGGTCATTTTCTCTCTGCCACGTTCTACTGCATGCGCTCCCAGCCTCCTAAATTCTTCACTGACTCCATTACCGATCACATCCGCTGAGCCTCAGTGTCCCTTCGGAACCATTAACAACACGACCTGGGTGTATGTGGGTTTTCCCATCTCTCTAGATCACTCGGAATCCTCTCAGAGAAATCTGTGCGGTGGTTTTCATCTGGTCTTCTTATTGCTAGTTTTAAGACTGCTCAACATTCTCAATCCCCAGATTCCTTCTACTACCCCGTTTTTAGTTTGTTACTTAAGTTTTTACGATTTTGCTTTTTCTACCCAGTTTTCATTTGTAAATTAAAGGTATTCTACTTCTCCCTCACTACCCTTTATGCTCACACAATTCAATACCTTGTGATTTGACTCCTCCTGGGGAGTCAGTTACACAGTGCTTACCTTTTTGAAATCTGTATATCTATTAGTGAGTTGGGTTGTCCTTATATTTTGTTCTTATTGTTATCATCTATATTACTTTTGGAGCCAGACTTGGTTGAGATTTCTGCTCTCCTGATTTACTATCTGTGTATTCTCTGGGCCAGAATCTCCCATATCTATAAAATGGAGATAGTAATAGTTCTTAATGGGGTTGTTGTTAGCCCTTAGGGTGCCTGGTAGTTAATGAATGTTAAATAAATGTTAGCTTTTATTGTTTTTAATTAATATCAGTTTTGGATGCCTGCATTACGTAATAGATGCTGTTTGAAAATGTCGTCAGTATTCGTGCAAACGGTGCTGAAGGCAAGCTGGCCTCTGTGGCCCTCGGCGTGTGCCACTGCCAGCGGCACCCGGTAACTAACCTGGCCGGTGGGTGAGTTAAGGAACCCAGTGCTTCGCTCGCACGGGAGTGACTCCGCCTCCGTGGGCATGCGCACTGCCAGTGATACTAAGCTGGCCGGGGCTCACGCAGGTTAGTGGTGGCAGTGTTAACTTTGTGACCCTAAGTTTTTATCTTGGGTACGGCTGCACTTAGATGCTGGTGATGACGCGAAAACACGTGTCAGCTGCCTCACAGGCGGTAAGGAGTGCTGGAGGTGGTACGTATTTTAAAACACTCAGAAGGCAAAGCTTCTATTAGTAATAAATAATAAAGAAACCTCTTGGTGTACACATTTTTAAAAACTTAAATCACTATATTTAGATCATTTTTCTCTCCTTTTAAAATGTATGTGGATACATGACAAAATTAAGTACTAGTAGTGTTTGTTGGCTTGGTGAAAGGAAGGTTTGCTTGCCCCAAACAGGAGAGCTGAGCCCAATGATTCTGGGCAAATGATATCAGCTACACAATCACATGTATTTGGCAGTTTTACTGGTTGGCTAAGGGAAAACTATAAAATGACCAGTGCAAACATTTTCAAATTTTCCTTTTCTAAAATTCATAAACCACTTCCACGAGTGAAAATAATCGTGGTTTTTGTCGCAATCATGAAGTGCTTGTGTGGGCCCCTGAGGAGCAGTGCAGTGAGGGGCTCATCCTGTCGGGGGGGGGGGGGGGGGGTCCCTGCCTGCTGGTCGGCTCCAGTGCTCCCGCCGCCTGCTCTGTGCGGCGCCGTCTGTATGTTGCAAGGCAGCGCTTACAGGCAGGATGCCCTTGGGGGGGTACATACTGCAAATTCACGTTTAGGCATTTATGCAGGATATTCCTTTTGGTTAGTGAATTTTTTCATCTGTTTGCTCATTTTTATTGTTTTTTACGTAGCATGAGGCCGTATGTGACTGAATTAATATGTGTTGAAATCAGGTATGGAAGCTTAAAGGCCTTCCCTCTTCATTACCTCTGTGTACTGTTATATACTAT
The DNA here is from genome assembly GCF_006229205.1 of Suricata suricatta. Lineage (NCBI taxonomy): Eukaryota > Metazoa > Chordata > Mammalia > Carnivora > Herpestidae > Suricata > Suricata suricatta. The sequence continues at coordinate 148,632,245 of NC_043704.1, forward strand.
TTTGGGTTTGGCATCCAAGTCCCAACCATGGCAGAAGCAGATTTTCCTTTTTCTAGATTGGGGTTATACTTACACATTAAAAGTCTGATGTTGCCTTTGAAGGTTTTACTTTTATTTATTTGTTTGTTTGTTTTACATGCGTTGAGGGTCCACAGATAGGAGTGACAGTCTTTTCCAGAGCTTCCTGCCCGGAGCCTTGTGGTAGAGAGCTGTTAATTATAGCCTGCGAGTTCAGAAGCTACAACAGAAAAGACTGGTGAACTTAACCCTATGAATAGTAGAATGTGGCAAAATATACCATTACCACAGATACATAGCACAGTGGTGGGTGAAATAGTTAGAATACACATTATAAGCCAGGGCTGTGTTCTTCAATGCACAAATAAAAAACTCATAAATATTACTAGGAATAAGGTGGGTTGTTTTTTTTCAATTTTTAATGTGTTTTGTTTTGTTTTTATTAGAGAGAGACAGAGTGTGAGCAGGCAGAGGGAGACATGTAATCAGAAGCAGCCTGCAGGCCCTGAGCTGTCAGCACAGAGCCCGATGCGGGGCTTGAACCCATGAACATTAGATCATGACCTAGGCTGAAGTAGAATGCTCAACTGACTGAGCTACCCAAGTGCCCCTTAAGGTGGATTATTCTTAAAACAATTTGAAGAGATTATGAACAAAGGGAGAAATACAAATGGCCAATTTGTTTGGTTCTCAGGCCCATATTTAAATATAAATCAAAATAATGAGATGCTACTTATCTGGCAAAACCCTAAAGTTTGATAACAGTAGGTTTTGGGAGGGAGACAGAAGACAAGTCACTCAAAGTGACTGCAGAGGTGGGAATATAAACCGCTGTAGCCATTCTGGGGGCCTTTGGGGGGAAATCATCAAAATGCTAAACATACGTATTCACAAATAGCATTTCTGGGAATTTACTAATATTTTGCAAAGGCACATATTCAGGGATGTGTATACTAAGGAATGATTATCGCAGCTTCTTTTTTTTTTTTTAACTGCAGTTACATTGGATTACAGAATTGGATTACTCATAACTCTCATCACTGACCCGTGCATTGCCTTGTCCCCCTTCCCCGCCATCGAGTTCATATTATCAAGAACTTTGTATTTCTGATTCCTTTCCTTAATTTTTTAAAATTTTTTTATCTTAAATATCTTTGGCTTAACAGTTACAGTGTTTACTTTTGCTTGTGTATTAACTTTGTAAAAAAGAAAAGTCTATCTTAGACATGGTTTTCACTCAAAATTATGGTACTAAGAGTGACCCATGTTGCTTTTTCGCTATTATTCACTTTACTGCTGAAAATATTCTACTGTGTTAATGTACCAAGATTCCCTTATTGAGTATTCTTTGATAACTGCCTGGGTTTCTTTTGTTTTGTTAGAAAAAGCAGTGGTGCCATGAATATTTTCACAGATGTCTCTTCCTACAAATACACAGAAGTTTCTCTCGGAGAGAAATTGCTGGGGGGGTGGTAACAGGCTATACAAATAATCAACTTTATTTCAGTAATACTGCTTTTCCAAAGTGAACGTAACCGATTTACCTTCATACAGACAATCAATGAGAGCCTCTGTTGGGTCACTCTAACATTTAGTGTTTCTACAAGTCTTAAGGGTAAATGCTATTTGCATCACATTGTGCTGTTGATTTGAATTTCCCTGAATTCTGGTCATGTTGGGCATCTGTTTATCAGTTGCATTTATTTTCTCTTCTGTGAAATATATTTTTTACCTGTTGGTTTGTTTCTAATTGATTTGTCATTGGTTTTTTATTTTTCCCTCTTGTATCTTCTGTATTTTTTTATTAATCCATTTGCTAAATAGTGTCCCAACTTAATAATCTTTGAAAGAGGGCAATTTAAGGTTTAAATGATTAAAACTAATATTTTAGGGGCACCTGGGTGCCCAGGCTCAGTTGGTTAAGCATCTGACTCTTGGTTTTGGCTCAGGTCACGATCTCACAGTTTGTGGGTTTGAGCTCCATGTTGGTCCATGCTGTCAGCATGGTGCCTTCTTGGGACTCTCTGTCTCTCTCTACCTCTACCCCTCTCCTTTGCTCACGCTCTTTCTCAAAAATAAACTTATTTTTAAAAAAACAAATATTCACTATGATTATTATGATTTTCTATTTTGTTGTTTCTTTATCTTACTTATTCTGCCTCTCTCCTGCCTCAAACCTTTCTTATTACCTTTAGTGTAAAATCCACTTAAATTGTTATGACCTAAGCTATTCATCAGAAGTGTATGCTTATAAACTCTTACTCTGTCACGTCTCTCGTTGTTTTCCAACTTTCTTATAAATTCTGGGAACTCTGAATTAATTCCGGTCTGTGAAATTGTCATTCTCTAATTTGCTTTCTCCCGGATTCGTTATGCTTCTTGACAATGTCTGTCTTTCACTTACCCCTCGTTCACTTAGTTCAGCCTAAGGCTTTCCCCAAGTTCGAGGCCATGTTCTCTCCGTCTTGCGTGGGCCTATAGCCCCTTTAAGCATTTTGTAACTTCTGGTGTTTGACTTGGATTTTATGTACCATAGCACAGTAACTCTAACTTTTAAAATAATATATGTATTTGACATATAACATTACTTCAGTTTCAGTATAATGATTCCGTACTTGTGTATATTGTGAAATCAATGTCACAATAGGTCCGGTTAACATCCATCACCATACATAGTTAGAAAAATTTTTTCTTAATGAGAACTTTTAAGATCTCCTTGCTTAGCAGCTTTCAAGTATGCTGTGCGGTATTACTGTGGTCACTGTGGTCACTGGGGTATACCCTCTATCCCGGTGACTTATTTACGTTACAGCTGGAAGTTTGTGCCTTTTGATCCCGTTCATTCATTTTGCCCACCCCCTTCCCCCACCTCTGGCAACCACAAATCGATTTTCTGCATCAATGAGCTCAGTTTTTGTTTTGCATTCTACATATCAGTCAGATCAAACAGTATTCGTCTTTCTCTGCGTGATCTATTTCACTTCTCATACGGCCCTCTAAATCCGTACATGTTGCTGCAGATGGCAAGGGCTCCCTTTTTTATGGCTGAATAACACCGCATTGCAGATACACACCACATTTTCTTTATCCACTCAGCCACAAGCAACTTAGGTTGCTTCCATAGCTTGGCTATTGTAAGTAATGCTGCAGTGAACATGGGAATGCAGGTGTCTTTTTCAAGTCTTTTTCATTTTCTTCAGATAAATACCCAGAAGTGGAATTGCTCAGTCATATGGTAGTTCCATTTTTAGTTCTTTGGGGAACCTCCATGCTGTTTTCCATGGTGGCTGCACCACTCTGCACTCCCACCAACAGTGTAAGAGGTTCCCCTTTCTCCACCTTCTCGCCAACACTTGTCACTTCTTGTCTTTTTGATACTCGTCATTCTGACAGGTGGGAGGTGGTATCTCATTGTGCTTTTTGATTTGCATTCCCATGATGCTTAGTGGTTTGAGTGCCTTCTCAGGTATGTGTTGGCCATCTTGGGGAAATGTCTGTTTAGATCCTCTGCCTGTTTTTAAAAATAATTGCGTTATTGGGTATTTTTGCTATTAAGTTGTACAAGTTCTTTATATATTTTGGGTCTTAACTTTTTTCAGATACATAATTTGCAAATATCTTCTCCCATTCAGTAGGTTGTCTTTTCATTGTGTTAATGTTTCCTTTACTATGCAGAAGCTTTTTAGTTTGATGTAGTCCTCCTTGTTTATTGTAACTTTGGTTGCTTTTCTGTTGGTGTCACATCCAAAAAAATCACCAAGACTGATGTCTGGGAGGTTCCTGCCTATGTTTTCTTCTAAGAGTTTTAGTTTCAAGTCTCAACACTTAAGTCTTTAATCTACTTTCGGTTAGTTTTTCTTTATGGTGTAAAATAGTGGTCCAGTTTCATTCTTTGGATGTGGCTGTCCAGTTTTCCCAGAGCCACTTACAGAAGAGACTTCTTTCTTCATTGTATATTCTTGGCCCCTTTGTTGTAAATTACTTTGACCGTATGTGTGTGGGTTTATAACTGGGCTAGCTAGTCTGTTCCATTGGTCATGTGTCTGTCTTTATGCTGAGTCCACACTGTGTGAATCACTGTAGCTTTGTAACGTAATTTGAATTCTGCTGAGTTCCTTATGCCCTGAGTACAGTCTTTGTACCGAGGTTAATGTTTTGGGACAGGTTCCTTCTCGCAGCTTGTAACTTGTTTCTTTAAGACATATGTTGATGAACCAAACCCCTTTTATGAACTCAAATATATCAGTCTTTGATGGTTAGTGCTTTTTGTATTTTGTTAAGGAACATCTTCCTTACACTGAGGACAGATATGTCTTCTTCTGAAAGTTTAAAAATTTTGTTTTTGATATTTCAGTTGCTAATCACTCTTGTATAGGTCTTTATAGGGTAGAATCCATTTGTATTATCTCTTCCATGTGGATTATCAGTTTTTTCTTTTTTTTAACATTTATTTATTTATTTTGAGAGAGAAAGTGAGAGAGAGCTGAAGAGAGACTCCGAAGCAGGCTCCATGGGACCGGACATGGGGCTTAATCTCACGAACCATGAGATCATGAGCTGAGCCAAAATCACGAGTTGGGCACTTAACCGACTGAGCCACCTAGGTGCCCTGATTATCGATTTTTTTCAGTCTCATTTGTTGAGTGGCCCTACCTTTCCTCAAAAGGCCATGTCACCTCTGTCATATGTTCTGTTCTCTAATAGCTGTTTAGTTAGTCTTTGTTCCACTAGGTGGTTTTCTGTGTGCCAATACACACATAAGACCTCTGTAATTTCAAGTAACTAGGGCCATTAAATGTATTTCTCATTGTCTTTATCTGATTTTGGAATTAATATAAACCTCATAGAATTGAGCTGTTGAGTTTGCTGTCTTTTCCCATTCTCTGAAACAGTCTGTGTGTTTTGGTTTAACTGTTCTTGAAAGTCTGATAGGACTCAAATTCTAAAATTGTCTGAGCCTAGAATTTTCTCTGTGGGAAAATTTGTAACTAATTTGATATGAATAGGATTTTTTAAGCTTTCTATTTTTCTTGAGTCACTTTGGTAGTTGTATTTTTCTAGGAAAGTGTCCATTTTGTCTGTGTTTAAAAATTTGTTGCCTTGATAGGTTTTTTTTAAAGGCTATCCTGCCCCACTGTTTTTTATTTATTTATTTATTCAAGTATAATTAACATACACTTTTAAAAATAAAAATTAGTTGGTTTCTTAACATCTTCTGGAGGTGACTTAGAATTTTAAAAAATAATAGAAATTCATGAATTTAAACCTATTTAATGATTTTTAATTTATCGCTATTACTACTTTTCCTGAAATTCACAGGGTCTTATCTTGGGCCCCTGGGTCCTTCCACCTGGCCGCAGGAGTTTTGATAGTCTCCTTCCTGACGAATATGCAGACGGGTCAAGCCCGGCTCTGCCCCCCACCTGAAGTCAGCTACTTTCTCAATAAGTATTCGGTTGTTTTTGTGGGAAAGAGGATGTCAAGACTAGAATCTAGTTGCTAGAGTGTTTCTGGGCCTTTCAATATAGTGAACGTGTATAGAGAGATGAGAAACTCAGATTTCATATAGCTATATCTGATGCAGATTCACCAACCTGAGCATCGTCTGTCCTTTCTTCCATACGCGAGTCCTGGCTCTGACACCGGGAATTTCGGAATTAGGTCCTGGACTTGCCCGCATGCCTCCTCCGCACCCCAGACCCTCAGCCCCCGGGTAACAGCACCTGTAGGTTTTCACCAGTATAATTACTCAAGAAAATACTGACATTTTTTGCATACGTTCTTTTTCCTCACTTCTGCTTTTAAATGTACTGAATCTACATTGTCAAACTTAGAGCCATCAGATCTCACACCCTCTCCCGTTTACTTCTTATTTAGTGTACTGAATGCTCACCACCAGTCTCTATTTAAAGTCTGCGGGATCGTCTTGTTGTCTGGTGCTTACCCTCCCGAAGATTCCTCAGGAAGGAGGGTTCGTGGGAACGGTGCGCAATCCAGTTGGTGCCCTTTATACTCGAAACCCAGTTTTGCTGGATGTAAACTTCTTTGTTTATATTTTCTTTTCCTGATTATCATAAATCTATTAGTTTCGTTTTCTGCTGTCATAAAGCTTTGCATTTGTGGTTGGAAAAGGGAGGAGCACTTTAATAGCCTGCTCCTACAGTTGTGGGAACTTTGAGGTGTCGCCTAAACTTGGCAGGTGGCGATTTCTTAAATTTTAGTTGCATATTGGAATTTTAAAACCATGGCAATCAACTTTTTGTACTTTACTAAGTTGAACACCGTTGGTCTTTGTACTTTGAATAGATCTTCTCCTCATTCAGTGTGGGTTTTGAAACATCATGAATATATCATTTGGAAGATATTGGCTCACTGAGTTATGCAAATCTTCCCATTTTTGACACAGTTCATTATATAGTATTAAAACAGCACAGTCATTGGGACGCCTGGGTGGCTCAGTTGGTTAAGTGTCTGACTTCAGTCAGGTCATGATCTCGTGGTTCCTGAGTTTGAGCCCCACGTCAGGCTCTGTGTTGACAGCTTGGAGCCTGGAGCCTGATTCAAATTCTGTGTCTTCCTCTGTCTCTGCTCTTCCCCCACTCGTGCTCTGTCTCTCTCAAAAATAAAAATCTTAAAAAAAAAAAAACCACAGTCATCAATATTATCATTCTCTTATCAGGAATATCTTTAAGATTTGGGACATTTTGAAACTCACGGTAGCCAGTATAAGTTTTCCAAAATTCTAATTTTGATTCGAAAGCTTGAATTTGAACACTCGTACAGCTTTCCTTGAAGTGACAGCCCTGCTTCACTTTTAGAAAATGTCTGTCATGTACTTTCATCTGAATTACCATCACTTATGTCAGTTGTCCTTTTGTGTTAAAATGTTTCACTTAAAAAAAAGTGACTAGGGACACATGGCTGGCTCAGTCTGTTGAGCGTCCGACTTCAGCTCAGGTCATGATCTTGCAGTTTGTGAGTTCAATCCCCATGTCGGGCTGACGGCTCCAAGTTTGGAGCCTGCTTGGGATTCTGTGTCTCCTTCTCTCTCTGCTCCTCCCCTACTCACATTTCATTTCTCTCTTTATCAAAAATAAACATTTAAAAAAAATTTTTAATAAGAATTAAAAATAAAGTGACTAGTTAAAAAAAAGTGACTAGTTTAGCTTGTAGCTCAAACAGTTGGTTTTTTCCTTAGAGAACCATTTGAAACTTTTTTTTTTTTTTTTTTTTTTTACTCTTTTCAGTTTACTGTGTGAAGGAGTTATTCTAGTCCAAGCTAAAGGCAGACCCCAAATGGTTACATTATATGGTCTGTGAGGGTTTTAAACCCGTGACAAGGGACAGAAGGGAAATCCTACTCGTGGCAAGGAAATCCTCACTTAGGCGTCAGTGAGCCAAAAGCACTTAAAACACTTTACGAACCTCCGTCTGGTCCCTCAGCCAGTCCGTCCTCTAGGAGGAAGCGGCTAGTGTTCTTGCTCTGGTGATCCTGTGGCTGAATTCTCCATCTTCCGAATGGTTGATTACAGTATCACCGCAGCAAGTATCTTCTTAAATGCCTTCCTGGCTGCTGTTCCTCGTGATCACCCCCGGTCCCTCGGGCAGGATCACAGGCTTCCTGCAGTTTCTCTGTCGAGTTCTCGGTGCCCTCCGGGAGCAGATCATCCTCCTTGCTGGCATCGTGGAGGGGTCAAAAGAGTGGAGGTTCCAGACGGCAGACACACTGCACGGGCGTCACGGCAGGCTGGGGGGTGAGACGGAAAGCCAGGGGCCAGGGGCTCACGGGGGACACTGCGAGGTCTCTCCGGTGGCTCGGGGACCAGGCCAGCAACCATTCGAAACCTTCTATGTGTACCTACCATTTTGTCACACAGATTAAAAAGGCGTGTGCTCAAAAGTCAACATTGGATAAATTCGATCATTTGTTTCTGCTTTGTCAAGGACATTCTTAAGCGAAACTTTTTATTCTTTTGTTTTAAATACTGAGGGCATGGCATTGATGGCTAAGATGACTCTAAGTGCAGTCCCATGCCACTGCCTTGATTCGTGCTGAAGAACCGGCGGTTTTATCCACCGTTTCCTTCGCGGCCTCAGGTGGGTGTTAATACGGAGGAGGCAGAGAGCGTCCGAGGAGGGGTCTGAGCTGTGGAGGAGCTGTAAGAGGCTCAGAGGCTTGGCACGGTCTGTGGGGCACACTGTGAGGACTGCCTCTTTCTTCCAGTTAAAAATTGTTTTCCTTTCTTTGTTAAAAAAAAATTGAGGTGTAATTGACATGTGCTAACTTATTGGTCTCCGGTGTACATCAGAGTAATTCCATTTTTTTATACATTAGGGAGCGATCCCCGTGATAGGTCTAGTTACCATCTGACCACGGTTACTGCGGTGTTAGTGACTGCATTTCCCGTGTTGTGCAGGCCACCCCGTGACTGACGACTTTATAACTCTGGTTACGTGTTTAGCGGGTATGGTGTCTCGCTGTGGCTTTGATCGGCACTCCTCTCACGACTTGTTGAATGCCTCTCGTGCCTTATTTGTCATCTACACATTTCCTCTGGTGAATTGTTCGGTATTTTGTGCGCTTTAAATTAGATGATTATGAGGTTTTGACAACTGGCGATACTAGTCCCGGATCACCTGCATGTTTGGCAGGCATTCCCTCCCAGCCTGTGCTTATCTTGTCATGTACTTAACAGTGCGGTTTTGTTCGCCTAGTTTTGTTTTAAAATTCTTAATGTTTATTTTTGAAAGGGAGAGACAGAGGCAGAGACAATGTGAATGGCGGAGGGGGAGTGAGAGAGGGAGACAGACGCATTTTACAGTGTTCTATTCTCGTGGTGAAATAAATGTTCATTGTATAACCATTCTCTCTATCCACACCTCTGTTTTTTATCTTGACATCCGTTTTGTTTGATAATAATATCGTGACACCAGCCTTGTTGTGGTTAGCATCTACCTAGTGTATATTTTTCAGTCCTTTTATTCCTTTTAGAATATTTTTTACGTTGCACAGTTTTAGAGCAGAAGTACACGATGACCCCTAATATCAGTGGCACACGGTAAGTACGGTGGAATTTAGATACCCGCACGGAGGAGCCTGCTGAGAAATTCTTGTGGACGCGGCCTGGGAGCGGCACACCTGTCCTCACAGTCACCGCGCGGCCGGCCACACGGCCTCCCCGGGGTGCAGAGGGGGCCAAGGAAGCCTGGCCTCCGCAGGGCCTCCTTCCTGGGCACACGCGCAGGCAGGCACGCCCAGGGAGGGGTCCCCGGGGAAGCTGGTGGGCAGCTAGCCACTTGCGCCGCGCTCTGCCTCTCTGGTAACCGGATTAGCACGTTGATGACCCTCATTCCTGCACAGAACACCCCCATTCACTGCTCTCACTCTCAGATCCCAGGCTGGTACCAGATCTCCCCGCGGTGCGTCATGATTGTGTCTCCTCCCCCGGCTGCCACCGCTCTCCTTAGCCAGGAGCAGGCACAGGACAGCTGCAGTGAACGGGAACATCCGGGCAGGGGGACGGGGCGGGGCACCGGTACTGGTGACATTCTACGAGGCCACTAGTAAGAAGTCCCCCCACTGGACCGGCCAGAGGGGAAGTTCTACTCTGTTTTCTGTGAGGGACTCTCTCACCACTGGTGTTGGTGACCCTTAACTCCAGCCTTTGGAAGGTTCTTCCCTGCCCTTATCTTCCATAAATACCTGAAGTGGAGGGCAGGGGATATTCCTCCCTTGACATCAGTGCCTGTTTCGGTCATTTCTTACCTGTGAAGTCTTGGAGCCCCGAGGATTAGTTTGTTATTAGTATATTTTAGGCCAACATTTTGGTTGGATCCTTTGACAGAATTTAAGAGTTTGCTGGTCTTCTGACTAGATTCTCGTTAGTTCCCTGGGCCTGTAACCCCACCCCACTTTCTTAGACTGCAGCCCCAGGACTCCCCTATCTTACGTTTGGCCCCTCCTTCCTCTGTGCTCAGTGGTGTCTCTCCACTGAAATAATAGGCTTGAAAGGAAGGGAGAGAGTTTCATTTCATCGTCTTTGCTGCAGGGCTTCGTTAATCTACTTAACAGAGGATTTCAAGGAATCTTAAGGTAACTTTTAAGTTTTAGATACACAGTAATGAGCTTTTCGGCAGTCTAAGGCTGTCACCTCTGTGCCCTCAAGCCGCCCAGATTCCGGCCGCCAAGTACTTTCTTTCTTAGAATGCCTTGCTCAGTACAGCACGGGAAGCTACGAGTCACCAGCGTCACCAGCATCTTCTCTAGATTAGGTCACGTGCTGCATCTGTCCTCCACACCCTCACTGGCAGTCGTGCCCCACGGTTACGCCCTCTCTCCGGTGCGGGCGGCACATGTGTGCGGGCGTCGCACATGGTAGACCTCGCCGCGGAAGCACCGCACCTGGAGGCGGTTGGAGCAGGCCAGTGCGGCGCGCACAGTCAGCACCCATCCGACTTCAACACAAGTTCCCTTCCTGCTCAGCGAGTGCAGTTGTGGGTGGTGTGCGGGGTCGACACCGGACAGCTGCGCGGTTCCGTCTGCGTCTGCGGGAGGCCCCACGACCCCAGCCCCGGCTTCCTCCCAGCCGGCTCCCCCCACGGCAGCCCTCCGCTCCTGCCACAGAAGCTGGGAAGTGACGCCCAGCTGTGTGGCTGGGAGGCCATTTGAACATCGGCATTGACCCACGATTGCTGCTTTTGACTGCACCCTAGGAAAGCTCTTGCACACGTAGACCAGGTGACCTGTATAAAAGCCTTCAATAGCAGCACTATTCGTATAGCAAACGTACTGGAAACAACCAGATGTTCACTGGAACATGGAACATTCATGTGAACGATAAATATAATGTGATATATAATGTGAAGTAGAAGCATCTGGTGAAATGTACTACAGTCTTACAAAATGACATGGATAAATCTTAGCATTGTAACGGTCAGTGGGGAAAAAAGCTAGTTTCAAACAACTATACAGTGTGTACTATTGTTTTTGAGATTTAAAATCAGGAAAAGCTTGGGGTGCCTGGGTGCCTCAGTTGGTTAAGCGTCTGACCCGCTCAGGTCATGATCTCGCGGTTTGTGAGTTCAGGCCCTGTGTCAGGCTCTATGCTGACAGCTCAGAGCCTGGAGCCTGCTTCAGATTTTGTGTCTCCGCCTCTCTCTGCCCCTTCCCATGCTCATGCTCTGTCTCTCGATAATAAATAAACATTAAAAAAATTAAGAAAAAATAAAATCAAGAAAAGCTACATGGTATATTGTTTAAGAATGTATACCTTGTAGTAAAACCCTTAAGGGAACAAAACGCAGAAATCACAAACATGCTTATTGGTTGAGAGGTAGAGAAAGAAAACAAGGGATGAACACAAAGTAGATGGCAGGGTACTAGGAATGCTCTGGTTTCTAAGTTTGAGTAGTGATGCCTACACTTTTATTATTAGGGACTACAAAGTGTCATATGTTGTTCTGTATGTATCACAATAGTCCTAATAAGATGCGTGATAACTTTGAAAGACATGAAGATTTGTATGTTTTATTTATTTATTTTTTGATTTGCCTCCTGAGGCCTGTGTCTTGTCACTGTCTGAACATGGCTGCACCCCCCCCCCCCCCCCCCGTTGTCTGTTTCAGGCTCGGCAGCTCTAAATTCATCAGTGTTTAGTGTCCCACGGCTCATTCAGAATTGTCCCCATTGATTGTGTTCCAACTTTTTGAAACACCACTTTATGAAGTTCACCGTTAATTTCTCAAATTACTTTTATTAAAATTCAGAGTTATGTTCATCATCCTTTGTTGTAATTTGGTTCGATCTTAATAATACATTCTACCTAGATTTCCTTTCCAATATTGACTTTGCAACATCTTCCTTCTCTCGCTCCATGGTACAATGATCTAACCTTGGAAAACTTCCCCTTTCCCATCATTCAGTTGACTTACCTTTTAAAAATCAAATATTCTAGGGCACCTGGGTTGCTCAGTTGGTTAAGTGTCCAACATCAGCTCAGGTCATGATCTTACAGTCCTTGGCTTTGAGCCCCACGTCAGGCTGTGTGCTGAGGAGTCTGCTTCAGATTCTGTGTCTCCCTCTTTCTCTGCTCCTCCCTCACTTGCGTGTTCTCTCTCAAAAATAAACATTTTAGAAAAGTATAGGCATAATTATGGAATACATTTGATAACTATATGAAACTGGATTAAATGAGAAAATTCCTTGAAAAACACAACTTTTAAAAACCAACAGAAGAAGTTAAACACCTGAGGTTATTTTATTATACTTGACCTTAGCCAAAAGGCCAAAAAGCAGTGGAGAGTTATCTGTTAAATAGAATTTATGAATAAAATATTCCTGAAGAGAGCGAACCCAGAAAGCTTTTCTTACCACTCCTGTTCCAATTCCTTTGGAAGAAAATCCAAATTTTAAGGAAGAAATGATACCAATCTTTGACTCTTTCAAACTGTAGAGGCAGTTTTATGAGGTCAACATAACCCTAATACTAAACTGAATGAGGATATTATAAGAAAGGAAAATTATACACCAATATTTGTCATGAGCATAGGTGTAAAGCCTAATAATGAAAACCAATGGGTTTATTTGAGGAATACAGGATTTGTTTGTGTATTTGAAAATCAGTGTAATTAAGCACAATAATCTGAGGTTCTATTTTTGGGAACTGGAGACAGGGTCGGTGGAAGTCTAAAGTGAGTAAAAGAAAGGACCTATTAAAAAGGTTAGCAGGAATGAACAAGATTGAAAACAGTAGAAGAAATCAGCAAAGCCAAAATTGGCTCTTTGAAAAGGTCAGTAAAAGTTATAAACCTCTGGTCAGTTTAACCAAGAATGAAAGAAGACGCAAATTACTAATATTAGAAATGGAAGAGGGGTCACCCCTATTGACCTCATGGACATTAAAGGAGTAATGGAGGGGTAGTATGGACTCCTCTGCGTCCACACATTTGATCACTGTAGTTGAAGTGGACCGATTTTTTGAAAGACAAAAACTCCTAAAGATCACACAAGGAGAAATAGATAAACTGAATGGACATATATCTATTAAGTATATTGAATCAATTATTAATGACTATCCAAAACAGAAAGCCCCAGACCCAAATGGTTATGTTGGTGAATTCTACAAACAATTAAGAAAGAAATGATAGCCATTTACATCATCCAGAAAATAGAAGCTTCTTAACTCGTTCTGTGAGGACAGCATTACCGTAGTACTAAAAGCAGATAAAGACATTGTAGAAAGGAAAAACTGCAGAGCAGTTTATCTTCTGAAGACAGATGCAAAGTTCAACAAGATATTAGCAAACCAAATTGAATAACGCGTAAGAAGAAGTGCGCACCGCCATCGAGTGGGACCCACTTCCAGGACCCTTCTTTCCAGCACCAGGGCGCTCCGCCGCACCGGTTGTCTGAGAGGAAAAACTAGAAGGTCGTCAGTAAGTGCAGTAAAAGCATTTTATAAATTCTAATGTCCATTTGGACAAAGAGTCCCATCAAACCAAGAATAGAGGGAACTTCCGCAACTTGATCAAGAATCCTACAAAAAAACCAGGCTGCCTGGCTGGCTGCCAGAGCATGTGACTCTTGAACTTGGGGTCATGACAGAGCTGGCTTTGGCTCCTCTGTCCCCTCTCTTTCTGTCCTTCCTCCACTTGCACTCTGTCCGTCTCTCTCAAAAATAAACAAACATTAAAACAAAATAATAGGTATGAAAAACCTGCAGCTAACACTTAATGGTGAGAGACTCCAGGCTTTTTCCTGAGATCAAGAATGAGAAAGGGATGCCCACTCTTACCGCTCCTGTTCCTCACAGTGCTGGAAGTCCTGGCTCATGCAGTTAGATAAAAAGAGGAAAGAAAAGGATACATGGGAAGGGAAGAAGTAAAACTGGTCTTGTTTGTGTATGAAATGATTGTGCATAGGGAAAAGCCCAAAGAAGTGACAAAATATTTCTCTAATAACAATGGTAGCAAGTTCGTGGGATACGATGTTAATACGTACAAGGCAGTTGCTTTCCTATATCCCATCAGTGACCAACTAAAAATTGACGTGAAAAGCAATACCATTTACATTAGCATAAAACATGAAATACTTAGGTGTAAATGTGGCATAATTTATGCAGGATCTATATGATGAAAACTCAAAATTCCAATGGGAAAAAAATCAAATCTAAATAAATGGAGAGATGTTACATATTCCTGAATATAGGAAGACCCAATGTTGTTAAAATGTCCATTCTTCCCAAGTTAATCTGGAGAATCAACACAATCCCAATCAAAATACCGCCAAGCTGTTTTGTGGATATTGACAAGCTCATTCTAAAGTTTATATGGAAAGTCAGAAGACTCAGAAAAGCCAGTACAATACTGAAGATCAAAATTGGAAAACTGATACTACTCGACATAAAGACTTACCATAAAGCTACAGTAATCAAGACAGTGTGTTGTTGGTGAAAGAACAAATAAATAGATCAGTGGAATACAATAAAAAGCCCAGAAATAGAGCCACACAGACCCAACTGATATTTGACGAAGGAGCAAAAGCAATTTAATGGAGAGAATATCCTTTTCAGCAAATGGTACTGGGACAACTGGACATCCATATGCAGAGGCAGAATGTAGACACAGACCCTGCCCCTTTCACAGAAATCAGCTCAAAGTAGACCATAGACCTGTATGGAAAATACAAGATGGTGAAACTTCTGGAAGAAGCCTGGGAGAAAATGTAAGTGACCTCGGGTTTGGCAGTGAGTTTTCAGATACAATACCAAAAGCATGAGCCATAAAAGAGAAAATGGACAAATTGGATTTTGTTAAAACTTTCTTCTCTGAGAAAGACAATATTCAGAGAATGAAAAGACAAACCATGGATTGGGAGAAAATATTTGCCAAAGTTGTATATGACAAAGGGCATGATGTCCAAAACACACAAAGAACTCTTAAAACCCAGCAAGAAAACAAACCAATTAAAAAATGGGCAAATATTTAGATATCTCACAAAGATGTACAGACGGCGATGAGCATGTGAAAAGATGCTTAGTATCATGTGCCAGTAAGGAACTGAAAATTAATGAGATATCACTGTACTCCTACTGAAACAGCTAAAACCTAAACATCTAACAATGCCAAATGTTGACAAGATTCAGAGCAACAGGAACTCTCTTTACTGGTGGAGATTCAAAATGGTACAGGTACTTTGGAAGAGAGTCGGATGGGTTTGGTTTTGTTTCTTACAGTGCTAAACAAAGTTACATGATCTAGCAACTCCACTCCTAGGCATTTATCCAACTGAGCAGGAAACATAGCCACACGAAAGCCTGCATACACATGTTTATAGCAGAGTTATCCATAATTACCCAGAGCTGAAAGCATGTAAGATGCTCTAAACAGATGAGTGGGTGAACTGGTACAGTATTATACAGCACTAAAAATAGCGATCTTGCCACTGAAAGAGAAGAACCATAAATGCATATTGGTAACTGGAGGACATGAATCTCAACAGGCACAGGCTGTAGGATTCTAATTATGACATTGTAAACAAGGCAAAACTGTGGAGACATTAGATCAAAGGTTGGGGTGCCTGAGTGGCTCCGTTGGTTAAGCGTCCAACTTCGGCTCAGGTCATGACCTCACAGTTCATGAGTTCAAGCCCAGTTCGTGGGTTCAGCTGTGCCACAGCTCAGAGCCTGGAGCCTGCTTCCCCTCCTTGTGCGCGCGCTCTCTCTCTCTCTCTCTCAAAAATAAACAAACAGAAAAAAGATCAACGGTTAATAGGGTGTCATGAGAAGGAGGGAGGGGATGAGCAGGTTAATCGGGGGGGTTTTAGGCTGGTGAACTCTTCCGTAGACTCTAACGGTGCTGTATGTCATCCGTTTGTCAAAACCATAAAACTCATTGTACAGTACAATGAGTGAACCTTCACCTAAACTGTGGTCTTTAGGTAATAATTACCAGTATTTATTAATTGTAACAAATGGACCACACTAACGTGAAATGTGAATAATAGGGGAAAATACGTGTCAAGATGGAGAGTATTATATGGGAACCCTATGTACTAACTTCTTTTAATTTTTCAAAGGGAAGATAAATGAATGTTAAAGAGTTGTTTAAATTCCGGGTGGACAAAACCGAAACCTCTTACAGGGTGTAACAAACTAACTTTTCAAAGTTGAAAAGGAAGGGGAAAACCCTATAGTAAATGTCATAATAATTAAAAAGTGACAGCTTTTTCTCTGAAATGGCAATGAGAAAAATGTGTCTTTCATGACCATTATTGAAACTAGAGAAGATCACATATTAATGAATTTGGAAGTGTTGGTGGATACAAGGTAAATACACGGAGGGTTTGTATACTAGCACCAATTAGAAGATGCCATCAAAGGGGTGTTTGGTTGGCTCAGTCGGCAGAGCATGCGAGTCTCGGTCTCAGGGTCATGAATTCAAGCCCATGTTGGGCGGAGCTTACTTTAAAAAAAATGGGGGGAGGGGAGAGGCGGATCTGTGGGTGAGACACAGTCAGTTAAGCATTGGACTCTTGGTGTCAACTTAAGACTTGATCTCAGAATCTTATGTTTACCCTCCCCATTGGTCTCCATCCTGGGCATAAAGCCTACTTTAAAAAAATGATATTAAAAAATTCCATTTTAATAGTAACACATCAGATAACTGGGGGAGAGTGAGAGGAATTTAAAGATGGACAGAAAAGCTATGTGGAAAACTATAAAAACTACTATGAGAAAGATGTCCTAAATAAATAATGGGCTATATCATGTTTCTGGATTGGAGAGCTTAATATTGTGAAGATCTTATTCTCCCCAAAGTTTCTATAAATGCAATGTAATCCCAATAAAAATTTCATAAAGTTTTCTTGTGAAAATTCACGTGCTGATTCTAAAATGTAAGTGGAAATTCTAAGAACCAAGAATAGCCAAGGTAATCTTGATGAAGAAGAACAAAGTTCAAGGACATACTTTAACTGACATCAAGACTTAGAAAGCTCCATAATTAGAGTCTTACAAAGTCCAGAAGCACATTCACCCCTGGGTCCCCCTATTTGTATTTGCTTATCACCAAGTTGCCATTGCAGTGCTTTCCTAATGAAGGGTGAAATGATCACATTGGAGGTAGGAAGCAATTTCCAGGGGGGAAACGCTTTGGGAAGGCCAGAACTCAACTTCCCGTGACTCTGACTCCTCTAGCTAGCTCTGTTTCTGTTGCCAGTGTTCCAGGCTCTGCCATCCAGGGCATTTATTTTATTCACTGAAACATGATTCAGGAATTCGGCTTAGGCTGCATTTTGGCAGTTTGGAGTCCTATTTAACTTGTGCAAATTCAACTACATGTTTTCATGGGGTGATGGGGATATGTGAATATTTTTGCTTCCGTTAGTGTGATTCTAGCATTCAAAGATCTGTGTTCTCCATTCATATTTTTCTGTGGAAACACAGTGACTTCATTTGGTGTTCAGTTGAAGAAATAGCATCTGGTCCAATCCTGAAGGAAAAACCGCCATGTTAAACTTCCTAAGGCCGTGTGTACAGTGGTCAGAGGCTGAAGCTCTGAAGCCAATCTACCTGGGTTTGGATCCTAGCTCTGCTCTTACTGACCCTCTCTGTATTCGTGTCATACTCTGAAAAAAAAGAGATAATAACATCTCATAACAGCATTGAGACAGTTAAGTGGCTAACATAAACTGTGGCTGGCACATAGCAAGCACGGGATCGAAGTTACCTGTTTTTACTAATATCAGTACAATGGTTCTTACTAAGAGGTGATAGAATGCAGTCTCCAAAGTGTACAGTTTTAAGAGATTTTCAAGGGAAACTCCGCAAACCCCTTCCCCGCCTCGGGCTAATCCTTTAGAACCCAGCTCCAGCAGGAACTGCTCTGCCCCACCACGCGCGTCCCGGTCTGGTCCTGGATCTTTTGGGGAA
Source organism: Suricata suricatta (assembly GCF_006229205.1). Classification (NCBI taxonomy): domain Eukaryota; kingdom Metazoa; phylum Chordata; class Mammalia; order Carnivora; family Herpestidae; genus Suricata; species Suricata suricatta. Next base: position 148,650,193 of record NC_043704.1, read on the forward strand.
CTAGATCGGTGGTGGCTCATCGTAGCATGGTCATGTGGCACAGAACATGGACACTTGAGACAGAAGGGCCCGTGGGTGGGGCAAGATGGATTTCCACAGAGGCAGCGTGTTTGCAGGCACACGGAAGTGCGTTCAGCATATATGTACGTGCACATTTGCAGCCACCAGCATTTGCCTCTATACAAAGTTCCACTGAGTCTTTTGAGGTCGGTGTCGCCCGCTTCCATCCTTTGCTTTTTGCTGGAACATGATGGGAGCCGCATTGCCAGGCGGCATCTGCAGCGTCACCGGTGCTGCTTGTGAGGTGTCATCGTGGGGCGCGGTGCTCCGGTGCCGTACGCACCTGCTGTCCTTCCCTGAGCGCGTGGGGTCTCACCTCATCGCTGACTGCGACCTTCAGAGGACTTTGAAGAACGTGATAGGTGGCGGTTTGCCATCCTGCCTTCCCCCCCTTTCCACACACAGACGCAGACGCTCATGTTTACCTTCCAGAACTGTGAGAACGGAGATCCTTTACTGTCCCTGATCATCCTCCATCACCTTTCTGCTCCCAGAAGAGCCGCCCTTTGTTTTCAGCTGTCCCCGCACAGCTCGGTGCCGCTGCGCCGTCACCAGCGTCTCCACTGCCAGGACCTCGCTCAGACTCCTGCCGTGCTGACAGCGGCTGCTTCCGCTCACGGCCGGACTGGTGTCGACTAGGTTTCTGTTTACTTCTCTGCTTTTCTTCCCCATCTTTCTCATCTTCTCTCGTTTGTGGCTTTTGTTTAGGAAAAACTGGTCACTTCTAGGGCTTCCCAGTGGATGGGCTCCATCCTTCTGCCTTATGAACAAGCACATCAAAACCACGTGGGTTTCAGCATGGAGTTTTGCTTGGCCATGTTATTTGAGGCTCAGGCATTTGAGCCTGTTTGGCACATCTACCAAAAGAGGGGCTTGGGACACGAGCCTTGTGTTAGGGACATGAGCATTAGAAGGATTTAGCTCTCCCTAGGCTTAGTGTCTGGGAGATTAGAGAGTTCGCTTTTTAACAGAACAAGTTATGATCTAATGTCCTGTGTCCATGTCTTAGAACAAGGGACATGAAAGTTTAATTAGTTCTGTTTTAAGGAGATTTGTGTAGTGTGGTTAAGACAGCTTTGGAACACGTGGACATGTAATATTTTGCAGTAGCGATACAGAATTATAGTGAGCTTGTCTATTGGAAATGGAGGTGTCTTGAAAAGACTTATGATATATCCAGATGGTACATTAGATATTAAAGTTGTAAATATCCTAGAATGTTAATACTGTCTCATTTTTTTGTTTTCCCCTTCTTCCTAGAATATTTTCCTTCTTGGACATAGTAACTTTGTGCCGATGTGCACAGATTTCCAAGGTAGAGTATTAATGACATTTTTATCAATCAATAAATATCAAGTTTTATTAGAATGAGTTTTAGTTCAAGCAGGCAGTTAATTTTAATGTCATCTTTTATATTTATTGTAATACAGTGTTATCATAGTTCTGTATTTGATTTTCAAGAATAAAATTTTAGGGGCACCTGGCTGGCTCGGTAGGTAGAGCCTGGGATGCTTGATCTTGGCGTTGTAAGTTCGAGCCCTACAGTGGGTGTAGAGGTGACTGAAAAATAAAATCTTTCCAAATAAATAAATAAAAGTTTGAAAATACAGAGGTTGAATCAAGACTTCCTTTAACAATCTCACCCCTCTCTCTCCTTCTCTACCCCCCACTTCCCAGGCGTGGAACATTTTAGCCCTGGATGGAAGCAACTGGCAAAGAATAGACCTTTTTAATTTTCAAACAGATGTAGAGGTAAGTTAGCTTGATTTTAGACAAAAGACTTTTAAAAAGATGAGTAAACTGGTCACTCTTTCTGCCTTATTTTGCTGCGTTTAGATTTAATATTATGACCTAGAAGGTATCTGCATACATCAGGGCCAAAATTCTACTTGTATTTTGCTCTGGCTTCTGTATCAGTAACAGACTGCTTTTCCTCCTGGGTCGTGGTTATAACCTTAGTATTATCACTGAGCTTTTTAAAGCCCCATTCCTGCATCATTAACACCTGGCTCAGTGCTTTAATCTTAGGAGACCCTTGACAAATATTTATTGATACGAAAGATCCGCTGGGAATTCTGATTCAGCACCAATATTGGAGAAGTAACAGAAGCCAGGATCCAGGAGTGAGGCTGGAGACCTGAACTATCACTCCAGCTCAGCCGCTGAATCATTTACTCTCTCGATGTTTCAGTTTTGTTATCTATAGAATAAGGAAGCAAAATAATCCTTAAAGCCTTTTATAATTCTAGGATTCTGATGTATTTATCTAGAAATATGTGAATATCTCCATTTAAGAGTGATCAGCCTGAGCTAATGAGAAAAGTTTATTTTAAAACAACTTTAATACTGATTACCAATTTATAACCAAAAAGAAAGAGGGCGGTAATAAAGGGCATTGCACATAATGATTGTCTAGAGGACTGTTTTCGGGTGTTGAGATTCTGAAGTTTATCTACCTAATGTTAGGAAAACCTTATTTATTCCTAGTTTTGCCAACTCGGTTATAGTCCTGGAACTGTATTTTGATTCGGTTCCTCATACAGCATTTTCGCCAAAGTGTACGTTTTGTGTCTTTTCAAGTGCGTAAGGAAATAATCACGCCTGCCGCTGAGCTGAGCCCACACATGCCCGCGTGGCGCAGAAGCCGGTGTTACCTAGGAGCGCTGACGGCCGCGCGCGGAGCCCCCTGTCTCCCTCTCCGGAGCCAGAGGGGCTCCAGTCCCATCTCGAAGCCGTGCAGCCGAGGTCCTGGGGCGGAGGGGCCGAGCACAGGGTCCCCCACGGTGGGTTCCCTCCCTCGCCGTGGCCTTCTGAGCTTGGAAGACCCCAGGGCTTCACGCCCAGCCTGGAAAGAGAAACTCTTTGATGGCTTGGACTGCGGTCCCCGGGTTAGGAGTCCTTTAATGCTCTTTCCAGACTTCATTGCAGTGACTGCACCAGTGCCCCACCCGAACGTGCTGACGTGTGATTCCCCTTCAGACTGATAATCTCTAGATCTTTGTCCATTGTGTTTACTTAGTGATGGTGAGAAGCAAGTTAGATTCCGAAAAGTGTAGTCATGTGTACCGGCCAAAGGAGACTCATTGTTTTATTTTTTTTAAATCTGCCAATTACGCACTCTTATTCTGTGGCTCTTACCGTCCCCTCTGTGTTCTTTGATGATTTTTCCAAACCATACAACTTTTTGAAAGCACATTTAAAACATTTGGGTTCAGATTTTTTAAAATACTGTTTCAAGTAAATAGCACTACCTTATGTACTGATGTCAGAATTTGAGCTGAGGGCGGACTGCAGCGCTATAAACACATGGCAGAAATATTTAAGGGTGCGCACTTGCGCTAAAGAGAGACCCGCCCACGGCTCACCGCGTGCGTAAGCAGCGCCTGGGAAGACTTGACATGGCCGGTGCCAGGGCTTCCGTCTGGCCTAAAACTAGTCAGACCAGCCTTGTGGGCCAGCAATTTGAACCCAGGATACTCTCCTTAGGAAGCATTCCAATGACTAAATTAATCATCTCAAATTTATTTGTTTGGGGCGAAAATGATGATTTATGGATATGTTGAGAGACAGAGAAGGTACCAAGGTTCCGGATTAATAGGCTAATAATACTTACTATGTGCCTGGAACTATTTAAGCAACTTACATGTATGCATGTAATCTTCTCAGAAACACCATATCGAAGACCCTGAGGCACCAAAAGTTTGGGTAACTTACCCAGGGTCCTTCCCTCGTAAGAGGAGACGGTAGGTGCCTTGAACACAGCGGCTCACATGACGTCATGTTTCAGAGAGAAGGCAGAGGGACGTGCCCAGATTGGCACTGTGGGCTGTTCCCCGGGCTTCACCCCTTCCTGAGGAAGCGTCCTCCCTGAGGTAGAGGCCCTTTCCATGCCTTTAATAGCTGGATATTTTTGGCCATTGTCTTCATGGTTATTAAAGATCCCACCCGGCCAAAAGTGTGCAATAGCCAAGTAGCATGTTAATCTAAACATTAGAACTCCAAAGGTCCCTCCATATAGGCTTTATTTTTCTCTAAATCCCTTCATTCCAGAATCCACACCTACAACATACTATCTAAATGGATAATATACAGCCATTGACTTGAATTTTGCATTAGAAAGGATTTGCTTATCTTTGTAGTTGGAAACAGTGGAGTGGAAAATTCTGAATGTTATTTTTTTTTTATTCCAGTACAAAAGCCTTTAACTCCAAAGAAAGGAAGAATAGAAAGTTTATATTAAATGTAACTAACTTGAAATGGAGAAAAATCTGTTGTGTGCTCCGTTTGTAGACCTTGGTACAGAAGGGTTTTGGTGTTTTATTCTGTTCTTAGATATTTATTTATCTTGGATTTCCACGTCATAATATTTTTTTTTCTCTAAGGACAGAGATTTGTTAACTTAGGTATTACTCAAGAAAGCATAAATAATGCTGCTTGCAATATCAAAGTTTAGATTTTCACCTTTTTAAAAAAGTTATTGTTTAAGTTCCAGTTAGCATGCAGTGTCGGACTGTCCAGGAGCAGAATTAGGGATTCATCCCTGCACAGCACCCAGTGCTTCTCCCGGCAAGTGCTCACCTTGTTTCCCATCCCCCCATTGGCCTCCCCTCCAGCAACCCTCAGGTCTCTAGATTTAGGAGTCTCCTCCTCCCTGTTTTTATCTTATTTTTCCTTCCCTTTCCCTGTTTCCTCTGTTGGGTTTCTTCAGTTCCATACCCGAGTAAAATCCTGTGATTGCGTGTTTCTGTGCCTGACGCATCTCCCTCAGCGGAACACACTCTCGGTCCCCCCGCGCTGCCGCGGACCGCGAGGCTTCCCGCTTTCCCCGCGAGCAGCGCCCCTGCGCACGTATCTGTCCGCCGCGTCTGTACGCGTTCTGTTAGCCAGGTGACCGCGCGTGAGCCCTGCCGTGGGACCCTGTGGTTCGATGAGATCTAGTGCGTTGTCAGTGCTTACGCTTCAGGGCCACGGTTGCTATTTATATAGTGAGGATAATAGGGTTTTGTAAAAACCCAAGGGGCCCTTATTTCAGTATTTCCTGCCTTGTAGGGGTAGTAAGTGCAGCGTACACAGCCTTTAGAACCATGGCACTACCACTCACTGAAATGTAACCTTGGCAGTTGAGCCATTTACTTTCTTTATTTGCAAAATGAAGGCAATAGACCCAGTCTGCCTTAGTCAGGACTCTCATGAGAAACTGCCGGAGTAGGTGTGTGCATGTAGACACATAGATTTAGGGTAAGGGACTGGGTCAGGGGACTGTGGAGGCGAGAAGCCCCAGGGCCTGCAGCCGGGAGGCTGGACACCCCGGAGCTGAGGTGCGGCTCCCGTTGGCGGCTCCGGACCTGCGAACCGGCAGAGCAGATGCGGTCAGTCCCCGCCTGGAAGGGGACAGGCGCCAGCCCTGCGAAGAGCTGAGGTTTCCCCCGAGTCCAGAGGCCAGAAAAGACCAGTGTCTCAGCTTGAACAGTCAGGCAGGGGGACTTCCTGTCACTCAGCCTTTTGTATTCTGTTTAGCTCTTCAACTGATTCGATGAGGCCCACCCACATTAGGAAGGGCAGTCTGCTTTACTCTCTCTACAGGTTCAAATATTAGTCTTCTCCAGAAATACCCTCACAGATACACACAGAACACTGTTTGGCCAAATGTTTGGGCACCCTGTGGCCCAGTCAAGTTGACACATAAGATTGTCACAGGTGCACCCCTCATCAACTTGGCACCATTATGCATCTCCTTAATGTGCACTTAATCTCCAAAGAAGAAGAATAACAAGGTCATAATTCCATGTAGTGTGAGACAAATATCCCGTGTGCAACCAAAACCACGCCAACTCCTTCTGCAGAAGCGGAGAGAAAGTCCGTGTGTGATGCTCACTCTTCTTGATATCCTGGGTCCTAAATATTATGACATGGAATTAACAATAGTTAATTAGGGTCGGTGCATCTCATTGTACATAAGGGAACAGGAGAGGAAGGACAGCAGACGTGGGCGCCTGGGTGTCTCGGTCAGTTACGCGTCTTACTCTTGATCGCAGCTCGGGCCGTGATCTCACTGTTGTGGGACTGACTCTGTGCTGGGCACGGAGCCTGCTTAAGATTCTCCCTCCCTCTCCTGCCCTTCCCCCACAGACGCTCGCTCTCTCATCAAAACAGAAAACAAACTTATCTTTACACACTCATGACAGCTGCACTTTTCGTTTCTGTAATTGGTCGCATGGTGGTAGTTGGCATTCTGCTGCCTGTTCTGGGCTCCCTTTATCTTCGGCAAGCGCCCAGCTCGTCCTGCTTCGCCACCTGGTAGAGTGACCCAAACCATTGTTTTCGAAGTGTGCGGGTCATTGGTCGTTCTTCCTGGGTTGACCTGTAGTTTTCTATCGACTTGAATCCCAGGGCGGGGTGATGCTGAGCAGGATGGCCTAAGGGAGCGCCTGTTTACAGACAGTCTGTCTCTGTGGCAGAGCAGTAGACCTGAAGTTGTTGTGAATATTAAATGAGTCGTAATAAGTACAAGAAGGTATTAGATCAGGCCTGAAAACGTGAAAGTGTTTAATCAATCAATGTTCATTTCCCCCCTTGAACATATGTGCTAGCCCAAGTTCCCTTTTCAAAGAAAACGTGTTTAAATAGGGATTTCTAAGAAGAATGGGGGGGGAGCTTTCATGATACATTTTCAAACTGCTCGAGTGGTAATGTTTAGTTAAAATAAAATTTCTGTGTTTTAAGCAGCATTGTTTCAGGTTTCTGCCCAGCAGTCGGGGCACCCAGAGCTGACTTCCAAAGCCTCGTCGCTGGCGGAGCAGCTGTGAGCCCTGGGGAGGGGAGGCCTGGCTCCAGGGCTAAAACCTCCAAAAATAGTGCGCTGTTGTTGTTGTTGTTTTTAAATAGTTGATGCTTTAATTGAAAATAGTTTTCAATGCTTGCAGCCCCTTTATCCACTAGGAACGAGGTGGGGGTGTTGGAAAAATGTTCCGAAATAGCTTCTTGTGCACCTGGGAAACCTGTACAGTTTCTACGTTTCTAAATTCCAGGTTGTTATTCCATTAGACCAGCAGCAGGAGGACTAAGGCATTTCCCTGCCTTCCTTGCTTCCAGGGCCGCGTGGTGGAAAACATCTCAAAGCGATGCGGCGGGTTCCTGCGGAAGCTCAGCCTGCGGGGCTGCATCGGCGTCGGGGACGCCTCCCTGAAGTGAGTCGGGCCACCGTCCCCCTGGCGCGGCCTCCTCCCCGACACGCGGTGCTTTTCTCCTGTGAAATTTCTTCCTGCGGCGATTGGGGTAGAGCCGGGCTTCTGGAGCCCACAGGCCTGGGTCAGGGGTGTGACCAGAGGGTCCCCTCGCTGGGGGTCCGTTCTCTCCGCCGCAAAGTGAAGGCCTCTGGCCCCGGCGTGAGAAGGTCCCGCGTGTCCTGCTATCCCGCGACCCGGCCCGTCTGAAGGGCCTGATGCGTAAGAACGTAACGTTCACCTCTCCGCTCCCTTCGTCGCCTGCCTTCTTCCGAGCTTCACCTTCTTAAAAGTGACACCTTTTTATATTTTATGCTACTTGAAATAATTTTCAGAAACTTCTCGAGTGTAACCTGGACTTCTGCGTCCTCCTAAAGGGATGTGCTGATCACGTTCATTTTATCACAGTTACCCCCAAACAAACCCTTGCCCGCCTCTTACTGGGGAGCCGTTAGTTATTGAAAATGGCATCAGCCCACTGTTACCACGTGCTTTTCTGGAGAGCAGACATAATTAAAACCACTATGTTCTTGTCCTCGTGGCCTCTCCTGCCTTCGGCGGGCGGCTAACTTAGAAGACACGCAGCCCATGGAGCCTCGGGACGGACTTTGTCTCCCGTAGGCCCTGCACGACTCCACCACGTCCGTCAGTCACACCTGCCAGTAAAAATATGCCATAAGGTCACAGGTGGCTTCACTTGTGATTGAAACCTCTGCTGCACCATTGCTAAGAAAACTGATTCGTAATATATTTTTAAATTCTTGTGTAATTATTTTGAGGGAGAGACAGCACAAGCAAGGGAGGGGCAAAGAGAAAAGGAGAGAGAATCCCAAGCAGGCTCTGTGCCTTCGGCACCGGACTCAACTGGGGCTTGATCTCACGAACCGCGAGATCATGACCTGAGCCCAATCGGAGGGTTAACCGACTGAGCCACTCAGACACCCCCATTCATACTATGTTTTAAGGATCATAACACTCTCCTACAATGTTATGGAACAGGGGCGCCTGGGTGGCTCAGTCGGTTAACCCCCCGACTTCAGCTCAGGTCATGATCTCACAGTTTGTGAGGTTGAGCCCTGTGTCAGGCTCTGTGCTGACAGCTCTGAGCCTGGAGCCTGCTTCGGATTCTGTGTCTCCCTGTCTCTCTGCCGCTTCCCTGCTCATGTTCACTCATTCTCTCTCTCTCTCTCTCTCTCTCTCTTGCGTGCGCGCGCTCTCTCTCTCTCTCTCTCTCTCAAAAATAAACATTAAAAAATTTTTTTAATGTTATGGAACAAAGTTGGTTTTTTTTAAATCAAGAAATTCAGATCATCAGACCTAATTTTCTGCTACTTCCAAAGTCTTGTAAACTGATGGAATAGATTAATTCTATTTTAATATGAAGCTTCAGTGTACCAAATAGGTCCTAAGATAATTTATAATAGAGAACATAAGTTTAATAGTGGTTCCATTAAAAAAACTTAAATAAATGTGAAGGTGTGGATTATAGCTAAGGAATAACAAAGAAATATATTCTTCTCCTGGCAATTGAAATAAAGCCATATATACTAGCAAAACTATTCTGTAAGGCTGAGAATGTTACCGGTTTACCATAATTTTTATATTAGAAATCGATGTTAATATCTTACACATCTTTAATATGTGAGACCAGGTTACTGTGAGAAAAAGTGATAAGCATAACCCCAGAATTATGACTCAAAGAATTTTATATCTCCAGGTTTTTTTTTAATTAAAAAACCTTTTTTTGGCATTTATTTATTTTTGAAAGGCAGAGACAGAGCATGAGCAGGGGAGGGACAGAGAGAGGGAGACACAGAATCCGAAGCAGGTTCCAGGCTCGCAGCTGTCAACACAGAGCCCGACGTGGGGCTTGAACTCACAGACCCTGAGATTCTGACCTGAGGAGAAGTTGGACACTTAACCGACTGAGCCCCCCAGGCGGCCCTTCAGTTTTTTCTTGTCATCACCTGGAGCTACTTCGGCATCTAGTCTGTTCCTCATATATGGTGGTAGTGTTGTGTTGGGTGGAGAGAGGCTGTTCGTTTACAAATGTGTGTGGGGCCCTCCTACATCAGGCACTGACCTAGGGGCTGGAGATACAGTACTAGTCAAAACAGATGAGAACCCTAGTATTAATCTTACATGTGTCTTCTCTGTAACTCTTGCTCTGTCATTATACATGAAGTCCTGTGGATTTTTAACAGCTATATTGAGATATAGTAAACTGTGTACTGAAAAGGTACAAGTTGATAATTTTAGGCTATATATATACACATACATACACCCCCACCCCCACCCCCATAGAATCAACTGTAATCAAAATATTGGACATACACGTGCCCCATCAAAGTGTCATCAGGTGCCTTTATAACCCCCCTCCCGCTGCCCTGTGTCTGCCCCAGTGCTGGGCAACCACGGCTCTGCTTTCTGTTACTATGGGTTTGTGTGAATTTTCAAAAGCTTCTGTGTAATTATACAGCATGGACTCCTTTTTGCCCGGCCTCTTCACTCAGCATCATCGTTTTGAGTGAGATCCACCGTGTGGGTGTGTGTGCCAGTAGTTCATTCTTTTTTACTGCTGAATAGTGATCCATTTAATGGGCGTGCTGCAGGTGACTCATTGCTCGCTTGGGCTCTCTCCAGTCTGCAGCCATCACACATAAAGCTGCTGTGAACATTTGTGAACACGACTTCGTACGTCATATATGTTCATTTCTCTTGGGGAAATACCTAGGAGTGCAATAGCTAGGTCATTTGGTAGGTTTGTGTTTAACTTTTTCTTAAAATTTTTTTTTAATGTTTTTTATTTGAGAGACAGAGAGACAGCGCGAGCAGGGGAGGGTCAGAGAGAGAGACACACACAGAATCCGAAGCAGGTTCCAGGCTCCAAGCTGTCAGCACAGAGCCTGATGCGGGGCTGGAACCCATGAACTGTGAGATCATGACCTGAGCCGAAGCCAGATGCTTAACCGACTGAGCCACCCAGGCACCCCTGTGTTTAACTTTTTCAAACTTTCAAACTGTCTCCCAAAAGGATGATACCATTTTATGTTCCCACCAGAAGGGATGGTACCTCTGGTTCCTCCACCCCCTTGCCAACACTTGGTAGGTCGTCTTTTTAATTTTAGCCTTTCTGATAGAGAGCTGTGTGTAGTGGTATTTCATTGCGGTTTTAATATGTATTTCTAATGATTAATGCTGTTGAGCATCTTTTTTTTTTAAGGTTATTTATTTGAGAGAGAGAGAGCACTAGCAGGGGAGAAACAGAGGGGGGGGGAGAGCGTGCACAAGAGCAAGCATTCATGTGAGAGTGGGGGAGAGGCAGACAGAGAGAATCCCAAGCAGATTCCACACCGTCAGTGTGGAGCCAGACATGGGGCTCGAACTCATGAACTGTGAGATCATGACCTCAACCAAAATCAAGAGTAAGATGCTTAACCGACTGCACCACCCATGTGCCCCAAGCATCTTTTTACCCACAAATGCTATCCACAAATGTTCTTTTCTTTGTTTTAGAGACAGAGAGTGAAAGCACGTGTGTGGGGAGAGGAGCAGAGGGAGAGAGGGAATCTTTAGCAGGCTCTGCACTCAGCGTGGAGCCAGACACGGGGCTTGATCCCATGACCTGGGATCATGAGCCGAGCTGAAATCAAGAGTCAGATGCTGAAGTGACTGAGCTCCCCAGGCGCCCCATCCATGTCTTCTCTTTGCTGAAATATCTGTTCAAATGTGCGGGGTTTGCCTTTTGTGTTCATGAGGTTGTTTTTTGTCTTACTGTTGAATTTTGAGAGTTACACTCTAATACAAGTCCTTTATCAGATTTGTGTTTTGTAAATGTTGTCTTCCAGTGTGTGGCTTATCTTTGTATTCTCTTAACTGTCTTTTAAAGAGGAATTTTTCATTTTAATGAAGTTCAACTTATCAGTTTTTCTCAACGAATCATGGTCTTGGTGATAAAGGAGATCTTTGCCTAATCCAGGGTCATACAGATTTTCTCCTGTGTTTCCAGAGGTTTGTAGTTTGGATGTATGATCCATTTTGCGTTGATTTTTGTATGTGGTGTGAGGTACACATTGAAATTCATGCTTGCACATGACGTTTGGTTATTCTGACACCGTGTGTAGAAACGACCACCCGCTCTCCACTTCATTGCCTTTGCACCTTTGTTGAAAACCAGTTGTCCAAATTTGTGGGACGATTTTTATTCTCTCTGTAATTTCCATTGATCTATTTGTCTGTCTTTACACCAAATCACCCTGTCTTGATTAACTGCAGCTTTGTAAGTTTGAAATCAAGTAGTGCTTTTTCTCTTTGTTCTTTTCAAACTTGTTTGGGCCGTTCTAGGTCCACTGCATTTTCATATAAATTATAGAATCAGCTTGTGAATTTCTACAAAGAAATCTTGCTGGGATCTTGATTTAGGATGATGCTGAATCCGTAAATGAATCTGGGGAGGACGGACATCTTCACAGCGCCGGGTCTTCCAGCTCTCGGACCCGGCGCTTCTCCGCGTACAGTTGGGCGTCTTAGAGTCTCTCCCTGCCTGTTGCAGTTTCTAGTAGCACAATTACACTCATCTTTTGTCATATTTATCTGTGTTATGAAATATTATAAGTGGTACTGTTTATTTCAATTTTTGATTCTTCATTGCTAGTAAACAAATACTATTGATTTTTGTACATTGATCATTTGTCCTTCAACCTTAATAGACTCGGTTTTAGTAACTTTTTGTTTGTTACTTTGGAATTTCTGCATGAACAAGCATGTCACCTCTCATCAAAGATAGTTTTTCTTCTTTGTTTCCAATCAGTGCCTTTTCTTATTCTTGCCTTGTTGCACTGGCAGGAATCCCCAGTGCAGTGTCCACTCGGAGTAATGAAACAGACGTCCTGGCCAGTTTGTGACCTTGGGGGGAAGGCATCCAAATATGGCGTTAACTATACATTAGTTTGCTGATGATCATCAAATTGGGGATATTTTCTTCTATTTCTAGTTGGCTGAGGGTTTTTCTTTTCAGTTGAGTGTGGGTATTAGATTTTGTCAAAATTTTTTCCTCTGTCTTTTAGATTGTGGAATGGTTTTTCTTATTTAGGTAGCATGGTGAATTATTACTTCGGTTGATTTTTGAATGTTAAACTCACGTTGTACTCCTTGGATAAACACAGTTTGAATCCTCATGTATTATATTTTTTATATATTGATGTGTTCTATTTGCTATAATTTGTGTTAATTTTTTTGCATCGATGTTCATATTCTTTGGTTTTCTTGTGGTATTTTTGTCTGATTTGGGTATCAATACTGGCCCCATAGAGAAGTGTTTAGTCCTCTTTAGGATTTGGGAAGAATTTATGTAAAATCTTTATTATTTTTTTCCTTAAGTGTTTGGTAGAATTCACCATTGAGGCCATCTGGGCCTGTATGTTTCTTTCTCAGGTTTGTAACTACAGATGTTATTTATTTAGCATACGTAGAGCTCTTCGTGTTCTCTAGTCCTTCTTGAGCGACCTGTGGTATAATTTTTGTTTCAAAGATTTTGTCCATTCCATCTAAGTTCTTAAATTTATGGTCATAAGGTTGTTCATAATACCTTCTTATTATTGTTTTATTTATTTATTTGTTTATTTTAAGTAAACCCTACCCCCAACACGGGGCTCAAACTCAACACTGAGGTCAAAGTCACGTGCTCTACTGACTGAGCCAGTCGGACACCCCCACTTTCTGATTATCATTTTAAAAAATTTTTAAACCTTTTTATTTATTATTGAGAGACAGAAACAGAGCATCAGCATGGGAGGGGCAGAGAGAGGAGGAGACAGAACATGAAGGAGGCTCCAGGCTCTGGGCTGTCAGCACAGAGCCTGATGCAGGGTTTGAACCCACAAACCACGAGATCATGACCTGAGCCCCAGTGGGACCTTTAACCGACTGAGCCACCCAGGCGCACCCTATCATTTTAATATTTGTGAAATCTGCAGTGATACTGCCTCACTTTATTCCTGATGTTGGTTAGTTTTGTTTTATTTTTTACTATATGGAAGTAGTTGCAATGTCTAATAAAAATCACAATGATTGTACAGTGTCTATTTCAATTTATATATTCTTTGACTTTTTTATTGCCATTGACTACATTTTTAAAGGGAAGATAAGTCAGTTTGTCTAATACAGGTATTTTTCCTTTTGTGCTTTCTCCCCGCTGTGGTCATTAATTATTTTTATCATATTTTAATGATTTCTAAATCATTAAATTTATTAATTTTATTGATTTTAATGATACTGAATTTACTAATTTTAATGATATGCTCAAAGAACCAGCTTTGGGTTATATTGATTTTTTCCATTGTTTTTCTTTCTGCTGCTTCATCCATTTACACTCTGATCTTTCATTTTTTCCTTTTGTCTACTTTGGGTTTCATTTGATATTTTTTCTAGTTTCTTAACATGGAAGCTCAAGTCATTCATTTGAGACCTATTTCCCTTTCCTAGAAGAGGTTAGTGCTAAAATTTCTCCTGAAGTACTGATTTAATAGCATTTCACAAATTTGAAATCTGTGTTTGCATTTTCATTCCATTAAAACTGTATTCTAGGGGCGCCTGGCTGGCTTAGTCGGTTAAGCATCCGGCTTCGGTTCAGGTCATGATCTCACAGTTCGTGGATTCGAGCCCCACGTTCTCTGTGCTGACAGCTCAGAGCCTGGAGCCTGCTTCCGATTCTGTGTCTCCCTCTCTCTCTCTCACCCTCCCCTGCTCACGCTGCCTCTCTCTGTCTCTCCAAAATAAATAAAAAACATTAAAAAAAGTAAAAAACAACTGTGTTCTACTTCTCTTTTGATTTTTTTCTTTGACCAAGTGTATTAATTAATTTCTAAACATTTGGGCATTTTCCAGATGTTTAAGTTATTGATTACAAATTTAATTCCATTGTGATATTTTATATGACTTGAATCCCTTTACTTTTATTGAAACTTTTTTGTAGCCAAGGATATGGTAAATGTCCATATGGACTTGAACTGCTGTGGGTGGACAGTGTTCTATAAATATCAGTTATTCAAGTTCTTGAGGGTGTTGATCCAGTCTTTTCTATCTCTGCTGATTTTCTGACTTCTTGTTTGATCAGCAGTTACATTAAAATGTCTGCCTATAATTTTGTACTTGTTTCTCCTTGCAGTTCTGTCATTTTATTTTTTCATGTATTTTGAAGATCGAGATTTTGAAAGTATATGAACACTCAGGGTTGCTGTACCTTTATGATGAATCGACCAGTATTGCGTTACCCCGCGGCCTTCTTTTATCTCTGGTGGTCTTCGCTGCTGTGGGGTCTGTGCTGTCTGATACCATATAGACACTCCAGCTGTCTTCGATTGGTGTTGACATGGCATATGATTTTCCATTCTTTGGCTTTTCACTGATTCGTGTCTTTATATGTAAAGGTTTCTTGTAAGCAGTAGACGGCTGGATGTTGCTTTTTGATTCGGGTAAGATAGATCACTCACCTTTCCTGTGACAACTGATACGTTTAGTCTCACATTTATTCTCTTGCTGTCTGTGTTTGCCCCGTGCAAATTTTTCTTTTCTGCCTTCTTCTGGATTAGGAATTTGTTATGGTTCCATTTTATTTTTTTAATGTTTTTATTATTGTTGTTATTTTTGAGAGACAGAGAGAGACAGTGTGTGAGCAGGGTAGAGGCCAAGAGAGAGGGAGACACAGGCTCCGAAGTAGGCTCCAGGCTCTGAGCTGTCAGCACAGGGCCCAACATGGGGCTCGAACCCACAGACCGTGAGGTCATGACCTGAGCTGGAGTCGGACGCCTCACCGACTGAGCCCCCGGGCGCCCCAATGGTTCCATTTTATATCCTCTTTTGGATTAGAGCTGTAATTTGTTATTTTGTCATTTTAATGGTTGTTTTGGAGTTGATAATGTACATTTTGAACTTGTTATAATGTACCCTCAGATTATATTAGGTATCAATTCCCGTTTTCCTCATTTAGCCTTTATGCTATCATTGTTACAATTTTAAGTAGACATATAATATATACTCCACACTCAATTGTTAGTATTTTTTAATAGTCAATTATTTTTAACAGATTTAAATAACTAAAAAATTGACTACATGTACCCAAGTAGTTACTATTTCCAGTTATTCATTCCTTTGTGTAGATACAAATTTTCATTTAATGTCACTCTGTTTTCCACCTATAGACTGTTCATTAACATTTCTTGTACTACAGATCTGATTCTTTGAGCTCTTTTTTTTTTTTTTATGTTTTTATTTTTGAGAGACAGAGACAGCGCGAGCAGGGGAGGGTCAGAGAGAGAGGGAGACACAGAATCTGCAGCAGGCTCCAGGCTCTGAGCTAGCGGTCAGCGCAGAGCCTGATGCGGGACCCAAACCCACGAACCGTGAGATCATGACCTGAGCCAAAGTTGGACGCTCAACAAACTGAGCCACCCAGGCACCCCCTCAGCTCTTTTTTTGAATTTTTTTATTTTTGAGAGAGAGAAAGAGAGACACAGAATCTGAAGCAGGCTCTGCACTATCAGCACAGAGCCTGAAGTGGGGCTTGAACTCACAGACTTTGAGATCATGACCTGAGCCTGAGTTAGACATTTAACCAACTGAGCCACCAGGTGCCCCTGTTTCAGTTCTTCTATGACTGAAAAAACTGTTATTTTTCCTTCATTTTTGAAAAATACTTTTGTTCAGTATAAAATCTTGTTGACAGTTTTTTGTTTTCAGTATTTTAAAGATGCTGTTCTGTTTTCTTGCTATTTTGTTACCAATGAGAAATGTCCTATCACCCTTATTTTTCTTTCTCTGTATATAATGTGTCTTTTTCTCTGGTTGCTTTTAAGATTATTCTATCACTACTTTTGGCCAATTTGAGGTTATGATATGCTCTGATGTATTTTTCTTCATATTTCTTGTACTTGGAATTCTTTGAGTTTCTTGGATCTGTAGGTTTATAGTTTTCATAAATTTTGGAAAAATTTTGGCCAATACTTCTTCAGATATCTTCTTCTCCCTGCCTCACCAATGTCCCTGTTCTTGGGGACTCCCAGTCACATGAATAGTAAGTTGCCTGAAGCTGTCCTACAGCTTATTCATGCTCTGTTCTTTTTATTTTTTCTTATTTTCTTTCCGTGTTTCATTCTGGATAGTTTTTCTTGCTATGTCTTCAAGATCGCCCATCTTTTCTTCCCCGATATCTAATCTGCTGCTAACCCCATCCAGGAAATTTTTATATCAGTCGCTGTCTGAAAACTTAATTTGGGTCTTTAAAAATATCCCTTATGTCTCTAAGTAGCATACTTAATAAACATAACATGTTAATCTTTAGATAGTACCACAGAATAGTATTCTACAGAACATAGTCGTAGTAACTTTTAATGTCTTTGTCTGCTGTCCCTAATATTTGTGTCAGCTCTGGGTCAGCCCTGATTGAATTTTTGGCCTCATTCTGGATGTATTTTCCTTCTTCTTTGAATGCATGGCAACTTTTTGTTCAATGCCAGATATCATGAGTTTTATTGTGGTTGCAGAATATTTTGCATTCCTATAAATATTCTTGAGTTTTGTTCTGGACACAGTTGAATTATTTGGACATAGTTCTCTTCAACCCTTTTTCTTTGTGAAGTTTGTACAGTTGGGCTGCAGCAGTGTGTAGTCGGGAGCCGGCTGTGCACCTGAAGCAGTGACTTCTCAGTGCTCTACGCGCTGGCCCTCAGAGTAAGATGTTTTCCATTGTTGGCGGGAACAGGGCCCCCCGGGCTCTGGGGAGCTTCCACATACACATGCTCTGATGAGCACTCTACCGAATTCTTCGGGGGAACCAAAGTCCTCTGTGCTCTGGTACTCTTCTCTGATAACTCTAATCACCGTGGTCAAACTTTAGGCTCCTGATCTTCAACTTTGGGATTCTGCCAGGCTCTAGCTCAGTGCCATAGCACCATACCAGGGCCGAAGGAGCAGATAAGAGTGACACGTGGTTGGAGACATTGGTTACTGTGTGGAAGCATCAGGAGTCCACCCTAAGGATACATTGAAGCGGTATCTCAGGAACATGCAGATGACCTGAGCCAGTCCTTGCTGAGTATGTTAAGGAGTAAGCAGAGAGTAAGGGTTATGTAACTTTCCACTTCTGGCCCTGCTACCAACCTGCAGCGTATTGAGGAAGTTGCCCTTCATGACCGAGTGTCTTCACCAGTGCCTGGATAGTTCTTCACACTGATCAACTACTGACCCCCGTCTGTGGCCAAAGATGGGTTCTCCAGAAAGGCTCTCCGATAACCAGACGACAGCGTGGCACAGTAAAGAAAGATTCGGTCCCTTGCTTCCAACGGATTTTCCTATAGGGAAAAAAAAAGAGAAAGAAAGAAAAGGAAGAAAGAAGGAAGGAAGGAAAAAAAGGAAGGGAAGGGAAGGAAGAAAAAGAGAAAAGAGAAGAAAGGAAAGAAAGAAAAGAAATGCAGACCATTAGGCAGTTTGCTTAGCTGGACCGTGAGACTCTGCACTGTGAGAAGACCCGCAGCCGATTCACGTGCACGTTCAAGCTTGTGGAGCACCAGCCCCTGCCGTCAACAAGAATAGATTGTGCTCTTCAAGTCTGTGGAGAGTAAATCTCATGCTAAGTGTTCTTTGCACAAGACAAAATTTTAAGCTTGGGGAGCGCTGTTATAAATGTTAACGGTGACCCGCGCCCTCTAGTGGCCGTCCAGGGAGTTTTTAAATGTTTTCTCTTTTTAGGACCTTTGCCCAGAACTGCCGAAACATTGAACATTTAAACCTCAATGGTTGCACGAAAATCACCGACAGGTGAGTAATGAGAATGAGTTTGGTGGTGGATTGACCTTGGGGAGAGCGAGGGGAGAGAAACCTGGTTGAAAATATCTTTAGTGTGTCTGCTCTTTTCCAGCACGTGTTATAGCCTTAGCAGATTCTGTTCCAAGCTGAAGCATCTGGATCTGACTTCCTGTGTGTCCATCACGAACAGCTCCTTGAAGGGGATCAGGTAAGAGACCTGCTGTTGGGAGAAACACCCAAACCTTACCCTGGTGTGTCTCAAACCTTCTTTTCCTTTTTTTTTTTTTTTTTCTAATTTTCTTAATGTTTACTTTTGAGGGAGGGAGGGAGGGCAGAGAGAGACAAGGGGACACAGGATCTGAAGCAGGCTCCAGGCCCCAAGCTGTCAACATAGAGCCCACTGTGGGGCTTGAACTCATGAACTGTGAGATCCTGACCTGAGCCGGAGTTACCGCTTCACCGACTGAGCCCCCCCAGGCGCCCGGGTCTAAAACCTTTCTGATGGCCCCATTGGAACAAGAAACAGACTCGGGTCACCGAGGTTTTCTCCCCGGAGTGGCTTGTGATTTACCAAAGTCAACCCTGGGGACCAGCTGTCTGCGGCCGGGTTGCCCACGTGCGGCCGTGTGGCCGTGTCTGTTCCCGCAGCGAGGGCTGCCGGAGCCTGGAGTACCTGAACCTGTCGTGGTGCGACCAGATCACCAAGGACGGCGTGGAGGCGCTGGTGCGCGGCTGCAGAGGCCTCAAGGCGCTGCTCCTGCGGGGCTGCACCCAGGTACCGAGGGGCTGGGCGGCGCGTCTCTCTGGGGTCTCTGCTGTCCCCTCAGCTGGCTTCCCCCTCCTTTGTGTCCTCTGTCCCCTCAGTTAGAAGATGAAGCCCTGAAGCACATCCAGAATTACTGCCATGAGCTCGTGAGCCTCAACTTGCAGTCCTGCTCGGTAGGTAACGCGCTTTCCTGGGAGCACCCTCTCCCGCCCCTCCCCCTCCCAGGGGAGTCCGCTGCAGCCCCGCCTCCAGGCGCCCCGCAAGTGGCGTGGGCACCCCTTGATTCCTAGTCTCTGTCCCCACGTGGTCTGTCAGTTTGCCACAAGATGAAAGAATGACATTCCAAACCAACATTTCCCCCTAAAATTGGGGTCTTGGGTTATTTTAAGATATCAGGAATTCTGTGAACTAGTCACCATACTCTGAACACAGTCATGGTAAGGCCTCAGTGGTTTGGGGTTTTTTAAAACTTCTAAAATGGGGATAATGATGCTTCTCACGCTTCAGTGGGTAAAATGAAATGACAAATGTGACGGTGCTTTGACCAGTAAAGGATACGTGCAAGGTCGAGGCGTCATTTTCATCCCAGCGTTAGCGTGTGAGACGCCACCGCGCTTCCTCACTGCGTTGTCGGCCCTGATCCTGGAAGAGGGTGCTTGCTGCGTCCTCCTGGGCGCCTCCAGGGGAGCGGAAGTGTGGGGAAGAGTAAGAGAAACTCCTTGCACTCGCTGTTTGGCCAATGAATCTTAGAAGTCTTTGGAATCCCTGACGGTGGGAGATGGAGAAGGAGCTGTCTTCCGGACGGACACTGGCCCGAGTATTCGGTATTAAGATCCTGGGCCGCGTTAGGAGACGGCTGGCGGGGACTCCGGTGGGGTGTCGATGCGGGGGCCACTTACCGTCCCCCCCACCGCCCCGGCCGGCGAGTGCTTTCACCCGCTGTTGTCTGACACAGTGGGGGACGTATTACAACTATATACACACATGATTTACAGGGCAGGCATTTAAAGCACCGATCTGTAGAAATTCAAAAATTGTTCAGTCACTTAACCAGAGCTCTGTATCTAATCTGATTTGTCACACAAGTTTATGAACTTTTCCTGAAAAAAAAAAAAACTCAAATGAACCCTGGGGAGGAAAATGGAATTTTAAAATTGCACTCCCTGCTGGCAAGGCTAGAAAATGTTAGAGCCGTGTGTGCAGACGTGACACATGCGTGTCCGCCCCGGGCTTCACCTTGGTGCATGTCAGTCGTTAGGATGAGACGCTGGTAACCGGCCGCCCAGCCCGAGTGACCAGCGGTAGCTGGCGGTTTGGGCCCCCGCGTCGCTGGTGCCGCCGCCTCCTGACGGCCCCCCTCCCCGGTTTCCGCAGCGCGTGACCGATGAAGGGGTGGTGCACATCTGCCGCGGCTGCCACCGGCTGCAGGCGCTGTGCCTCTCCGGCTGCAGCAACCTCACGGACGCCTCTCTCACGGCCCTGGCTCTCAACTGCCCGCGACTCCAGTGAGTGCACCGGCTCCCGGAGGGCCTCCCGCGGGAAGGGGCAGGCTTGCCAGCAGGTGGCTGGTGGTTGTGTTCTCTCGACTCTGGTCGGAGGGGTGGGGGCGGGACTGTGTGTAATCCGGTTCATTTAGGGATGGACCGGAGGGCACTAAGCTGCCCACCGCTGCCGGGGAGTCTTGACGGACTTCACATGTGTGCCCGCCTGATGAGCCTCATCCTGTTATGACGTCGACGTCAGAGTGATCTGCTCATGGCAGAGGGATGGCCCCGCATCCAGGTGTCCCCAGAGTCTCCAGACAAGTTGCTAAATGAACAGAAGTGGGGGGAGATCACTATCGCCTTATTTATCACCTTCCCTAGTGGAAGGAAATCTGGTTATAACAAATAATGATTGATTTTCTGATTTTTCCGATAGTACTGTGACTATTAGAACTTGAATAATGGCAGCAAAATGCTGACGCTGACATCAGTTGAACTCCTATATGGTGATCTCATTCAGTCTTCCCCACATCTAAGAGATATGCACTGTTGTTCTCACTTGCTTTGTAGAGGAGAAACCGGGACTCCAAGAACATCACATAATCACGTGATGAGGAGGAAGTAAAAGTAGAATTTGAACTTGAAACTTTGACCTCAGAACCAGCAATCTTAATCCCTGTGGGGGGGGGGGGTACTTCTTTTGTTTACTTGTCAGTGAAACTGACCCGTTTCTCCTACCTCCGCTGGTTTCACATCTTCTAAGGATTGTCTGTTGTCTTTAATTAGGGATGATTCTGGGTAATTTTGATATTTTTAAATAGTAGAAGGAATGTGGATGATCAAAACTGGTCAGAAGGTAGTCCGAATTACTGCAAAAGGGAGTATTTAACTTTAAAATGATATTTATTTCTCCGACCCTGTGAAGCATGGGCATTGAGAATGAATTCGTTTTTCATTGGCAAATTTTAAAAATTTTGTTTAGGGTAACTGGGAATTTCATTAAATTCAGTATATATCAAGATTTTGTTGAGTAAAAGTTCATTTTAATTGTGTTTAAAAGTCAACAAATATTGGGGGACCCGTGGGGGGCTCAGTTGGTTAGGTTTCTGTTAATCTTGGCTGAGGTCTTGATCTCAGGGTTGTGAGTTTGATCCCTGCTTACAAAAAGGAGTCAACAAATATTGGAATAATATTTGAAAAGGACAGCAGCAACAGTGTCTCGGTATTAGGGGAAGATGGCTGCGCTTGCTCCCTGCGTTTGGGCCGGAACTTTGGGACTTGGGGGCAGTGCGCATTCCTCCTTGCTCCCTGCCCTCCTCTGTGCGGGATGGCAGTCCTCAGGACTGTTGCAGAGGCCAAGGGGTGTGCGTCATAAAGTGTGTGTTTCTGTCGCTAACACTACCTTTTCCTCCCACGCATTCTGCACCCCAGGATTTTGGAGGCTGCCCGATGTTCCCATTTGACTGATGCAGGCTTTACGCTTTTAGCTCGGGTAAGGCAGAGGTTTCAAAAAGCAAAACCAAACTGTAATTCACCTCCGTCCTTTCCAAAGGACTCGCGGAGGTTTTGGAGGTGTGTGCAGGTGCCAGGTAGAATGGAGCCCTCGGGGTGCAGTTTCCCATCACCCGGAAAGCTAAGTGGTCCTCTGGGAGGTTCCGGAGCAGTCTGGGCCTCGGCAGGACGCGCCCTTCCTCCTGCGGACCCCGCCCCGCCTCTCCGGAGCCTCCTCTGGGGAGCTGTGCTCTGCCCCTGCCCCGTTTCCCCGGACGCCGGCTGTCCCGGACGCCTCCTGGCCCGCTGCTGGGAACCCACGACCTTCTGGGGATGGGGATCCAGTCCCTTCCTCCCACCCTACCCTCACCGGTCCGCGCTGTGCCCGAGCGGCCCACCCCGAGCCTTCCAGAGCGGGTTCTGTGGCTAACGTGCGCAGCATGAGATCCATGAGCCCCTGGAAGGTGGCGGCCGCTGCCTTCCCAGGCGAGAGACCGAGAGGAGCCCAGGGCGGCCGCGGCCCCGGTTCGAAGGGAGTGTGATTCAGAGGTGCCGGCTCGCAGGGCGGGCCTAGCGACAGGGCGGCCCCTTCACGGAAGAGAACAGGCCCCTGGGCCAGTACTTGGGCACAGGGCGCGCCGCCGGTGCTCCCCTGGCCACTGACCACGTGGTGGGGGCGGTTTTATGGACTTTTTCAGAATTGCCACGATCTGGAGAAGATGGATCTGGAAGAATGCATCCTGGTGAGTGGACTCCTGCCAAGCCGGGCCGGGGCCCCTCCATCCTGACAGCCAGACACCCCACCTGGCTGTGGTCTGCACCCTCCCCGCCCCAGGGCGTGTCTCCGGGCGTGGGAACCCCTAAGGGCCGGGCCGAGGGATGCATGAACTGTGGGCTGTTCTCTGCATCAGCTACAGCTGAGATGCTCAGGATCGCTCCTTTTTTTTTTTTTTGCCAAACATTAAAAAACATACCTTCCACAGAACTGAAGGGAGAAATAAGCTCGCAGGCCCAGTGCTGAGGTGACTCTGCGGAGCAGGACCCTGGGGGGCCCTCCTTACCCGCTTCCTCTCTGTCCCCTGTCCCTGGGCCCCCGCGGGCCCCAGAGGAGAGACCGAAAAGCAGCCCCGTGACCGCAGGAGCGGGCAGACTTGGGGCTGCTGGCAGAGAGGAGCTCCCAGCCCGGGCGTGCTCGCGATGAGGTTTCCCTTGTCTCACACCGGATGATTCTCACGTTGAGGAGAAACCAGAATTAGGCCCGAAGCTGCAGCAGAGCCGCCTGACGCCCCGTGTCTCCCCGCAGATAACGGACAGCACGCTGACGCAGCTCTCCGTGCACTGCCCGAGGCTGCAGGCGCTGGTGAGTAGGTGGACTCACGGGGCAGGCAGGTATCCAGATGTTCCTGGTGTCTTTTTGGGACACAACCCTAACACAGAGACCCACGTCCTTACCACTCCGTTCACGGCCGCGGTCTCAGGGAGAGGGAAGCTTAGCACGTCTCGATGGTAAAGTCTGGACAGAAGATGGAGGCCATCTTCCGTGTGTCATATCTGCACTCCACACGGGCTCCCGGCTATCTGGAGGGGAAGGAATGAAAATATCTTGCGAGATCCTAAATGAGCAACGGAAGGTGCCCCCGGGACTCCGAGCCTTGCAGACACCTCACGCACGTGTCACACCAGCTGTAAGACAGGCAGGCAAGCGGGGACAGGGATGGGACCCTTGCCCTCACCGGGCCAGTCCAGGTCACTGCGCCGCTGTGCCCTCTGGCGCTTGGTCTCGTTCTCTCCCGTCCCCGCCCTGCGGTGGAGGTCCTCCGGACGTCCCCATATTCCCAGTGAAGACCCCGAGGCTCAGAGCTCCTAAGAAACTTGCCCAAAGTCCTACAACTGCGCAGAGGCCCCAGATCTCTTGGCCTCCGTGGAGTCTGGCCTTTCGATGGCCCTCCCCGCCTCAGACACACACCAGATTTTTCTTAAGCTAGAGAAACTGCTGTCCTTGAAACTGGCTCTTTCCTCAAGGGCCAGAACTTGTAACATCATTAAAACTCCTTTGGCCTTGAGTCATCATCCCCACCAGTTTTCCTGATGGTCACATTTCCCATAGATAAGCCTTCCGTGAGGCACACTTGCAGCCGGGCCTACAGCTCCGGGACTTTGTGTGTGTGAGGGGTTTGGGGTCAGACTGTATCCAAATCCTCTCAACAGTTTCCTGCTATGTGACACTGATAATTTTGTAGTGCTGCCTTTACTCCCAAATTCGTTCAGACCCAGTCTTGTAATTGACAGAGCCTGTCACTCAGATGCGCTTCCTCCCTTTATGCTCTCCACTCCTCTCCCCTGCGCCCCCGGGCTCTCAGAGGTGGGAAACTCAGGAGCCCTGTGCGTTATTACCCACATCAGCCCCTCCTCATGGCCGCCCAAGGGTTCTCTCTGCCCTGCCCTGAGGTGCCCTGGACTCGGACCGCCAGGCCTTCATCAGCATGCGCGAGACAGCTTACATCAGGGAGGAGGCGAGCAGAGGTCCACAGAGCCCAGCGACACCTCCTCCCAGCTCGCTGTCCCCTGCCACCGCCCCTGCCTCCTCGGGAGAGTGGGGCCCGCTGGCAACTGAGCGGGCATGTCTGACCGGAACCAGGTGTCCCCTGGCAGGGGTACTGGTGATCGGAAGTCGTCTCCATCTCCTCCCCTGTGCTTACACAAGCTCCTTCCAGAAACAGGACTTAGAATGAGAGATAAGCCATAATAAAGCCAACATTCCAAGATAAGAACCCAAAATAAAACCAAGAAGCATTATTAGCAGAAAAGCAGAGAAATGGTGGCAGTTGGAATCTAAACTTAGCTTTGACAGTGCATAGTCACCAGGACAAAACAAGGAAATGGCCTGGAGTACATCTAATCCACGTCTGTCTCGGACCACCACGCGCCAGGCACTCCTCCAGGCCTGGAGGAAAAGAGCGTCTGGGGGCGGGCACCCGGGGGCTCAGTCAGTTAAGTGTCTGACTCTTGATTTTGGCTCAGGCTGTGATCCCGGAGTTTGTGAGTTCCTGCTTGGCATTCTCTCTCCCTCTCTCTGCCCCTCCTCTCACACTCTCTCAAAATAAATAAACTTTTAAAAATAAAACTTTTTTTTAATAAGAAAAAAATTCATCAGAAGAGACCAACTTTACCCTCCCCCTGAAACTCCAGAGAGGCAGTCTGGATCCTTGTTTGGGGGCTCCTGTACCCCAGCAGCGTGAGGCAGTCTGGTGAGGGACAGCGGTGCCCTTGCCAGCCCCCGGCGAGAACGCAGGCTTGGGAGAAATGTGTGTCACTGCAGCAGCTGTGACAGTGCCCGTGGCAGGGGCCGGCAGCCCACCTGGAGGATGGCAGGCCGGGAGCGCCCAGGGATCGTGCACCCCTCTTCCCCACGGGCCTCATGCCGAGCCGGGCTCCCCTTACTGAGGGAGGTGCAGACAGTGCTATCTCTGACAAGAGCTGGGGACAGGCTTCTTTGGGGTCCTCATCAGGGGCTCCTACCCCAGCCTGCAGAGATGAACGGAGGCAGTTACTATTGAGGGGGCAGGGAACTCTGTAGACTCAGAATTTTGGAAAACAGCTTTTGTGTGTTCCTGGAGATCTGCATGCAGGACGAGGGAAGTGACCCCCAGTTCCACGCCAGGTGTGCATCACGTCAGTCCCCAGCAGCTCCATTTCCCAGGTTGTCCTTACATGTGCCCTGGCTTTCAACTTGTGGGCCGTGTCACCAGTAGGTTCTGTTGGTTTTCAAGCTTGCTTTGTTTCCTGCATTCCTTTTCAGTACCAGAGCCAGTTTTTTGGGACTTTTAAAAAAACTTATTATGCAACTCATTTGTCCTAGAGGCTATCCGAGAAGGATTTCAGCAGTTAAAGAGCAAGGAATATACCCTAAAACAAAAGCCCCATTACTGTCTTTATTGCAATAGAGTTTTGATCAAACTGGCTTGTGGTTTATCAATTTTGTTAATTCTTTCAAAGAACCAGCTTCTGGTTTCATTGGTCTGTTCTACTGCTTTTTTGTTTTTGTTTCTTTTGGGGAGGGGGTTAAATAGCATTGGTTTCTGCTCTGATCTTTATTATTTCCTGTCTTCTGCTAGTTTTAGATTTTACTTGCTGTTCTTTTTCTAGCTCTCTGAGGTGTAAAATTAGGTGTGTATCTGAGACCTTTCTTCCTTCTTTAGGAAGGTCTGGATTGCTATATACTTCCCTTTTATGACTGACTTTGCTGTGACCCAGAGCTTTTGAGCTGTGGTGTTATCATTTTCACTGGCTTCCATGTACTTTTTAATTTTCTCCTCAACTTCTCAGTTGGCCATTTATTCTTTAGTAGGATGTACTTTAGTCTCCAAGTATTGGTTATCTTTCCAAATTTTTTTTTGTGGTTGATTTTGAGTTTCATAGTGTGGGCTGAAATATGCACAGTATGTTGTCAACCTTTTTGTACTTGTTGAGGGTTGATTTATGCCCCAGTATTGTGATCTAATCTGGAGAATGTTCCATATGCACTAGAGAAGAATGTGTATTCTGCTGCTTAAGGATGAAATGTTCTGAGTATATCTGTTAAGTCCACCTGGTCCAGTGTGTCATTCAAAGCCCTTGTTTCCTTGTTGATTTTCTGTTTAGATGATCTGTCCATTGCTGTACGTGGGCTGTTGAAGTCCCCTACTATTATTGTATTATCAATGAGTTTATGATTGTGACTACTTTATATATTTAGGTGCTCTCACATTTGGAGCATGTTTACAATTGTTAGGTCTTCTTGGTGGATAGACCCCTTAATTAGGATATAACACCCTTCTTCATCTCTTGTTACAGTCTTTATTTTAAAGTCTAGATTGTCTAAGTATGGCTACTCTGGCTTTCTTTTGGTGGCCATAAGCATGGTAGATGGTTCTCCGTCCCTTTATTTTCAATCTGAAGGTGTCTTTAGGTCTAAAATGGGTCTCTTGTAAACAGCATACAGATGGATCTTGTTTTCTTACCTATTCTGCTACCCTGTGTCTTTTGATTGGAGCATTTAGTCCATTGACGTTTAGAGTGAGTACTGAAAGATATGAGTTTATTGCCATTATGTTTCTTGTAGAGTTGGAGTTTCTGGTGGTGTTTTCTGGTCCTTTTTAGTCTTTGTTGCTTTTGGTCTTTTTTTTTTTTTTTTCCCTCCTCTTACAGAGTTTCCTTTAAAATTTCTTGCGGGGATGGTTTAGTGGTCACGAACTTCTTTAATTTTGCGGGGGGGAATTTATCTCTCCTATTTTGAATGACAGCCTTGCTGGATAAAGAATTCTTGGCTGCATATTTTTCCAGTTCAGCACATTGAATATATCCTGCCACTCCTTTCTGGCCTGCCAAGTTTCTTTGGATAGGTCTGCTGTGAACCTGATCTGTCTTCCTTTGTAGGTTAAGGAGGTTTTTAACCCTTGATGCTTTCACGATTCTTTCCTTGCCTGAGTATTTTGTGAATTTGTACGCCATGTCGATGGTCGGTTTTTGTTGAATCTTGTGAGAGTCCTCTGTGCTTCCTGGATTTTGATGTCTGTCTTTCCCCAGGTTAGGAAAGTTTTCTGCTATGGTTTGCTCACATAACCCTTCCACCCCTTTTTCTCTTGCTTCCTCTTCTGGGACCCCCCTATCATTCTGATATTGTTCCTTTTTAATGATTTCTCTTGTTCTTTTTTTTAATGTTTTTTAAAATTTATTTTTGAGACAGAGCGTGAGCAGGGGCGAGTCAGAGTGAGAGGGGGGAGATACAGAATCTGAAGCAGGCTCCAGGCTCTGAGCTAGCTGTCAGCACGGAGCCCGACGCGGGGCTCAAACCCATGAACTGTGAGATCATGACCTGAGCTGAAGCCGGACGCTCAACTGACTGAGCCACCCAGGCACCCCTGTGGTATCATTTGTAATGTCTCCTCTTTTGTCTCTGATTTTAATTGAGCCTTTTTTTTTAAGGGCTACTCTAGCTAAAGGCTTGTTAATTTTATCTTTTCATAGAACCAGCTCTTAGTTTCATTGATCTTCTCTTTTTCATTCATGTCCTCTGATCTTTATTTCCTTCCTTCTACTAATTTTGGGCTTTGTCATCTTTTAGTAGTTCCTTAAAGTGTTAAGTTAGATTGTCTGGCTGTTTCATTTTTTGAGGTAGGCCTTTATTGCTATGAACAACTGCCTTAGAACTAGTTTTGCTGCATCCCATAAATTTTGGCATATTACATTTCCATTTTCATTTGCCTCAAGGCATTTTTAAAATTTCTCTCTTGATTTCTTGATACATGGGTGGTTCAGTAACGTCAAATATCCACATATTTGTGAATTTTCCACTTCTTATACTTGATTTCTACTTTCATACCATTGTGGTTGGAAAAATGCTTGATATGATTTCAATCTTCTTAAATTTATTAAGATTTCTTACATGTCCTAACATATGATCTGTTCTGGAGAATGTTCCATGTGCACTTGAGAAAAGTGTGTATTCTACTTTTGTATAGAATGTTGTGTATATATCTGTTAAGTCCAAATGTTCTAACATTTCCTTACTGATTTTGTCTGGATGATCTATTGATGTAACTGGGGTATTAATGCCCTCTACTATTATTGTATTGCTGTTTCTTCCTTTAGATCTGTTAATATTTGCTTTATATATTTAGGTGGTTCTATGTTGGGTGCATAAATATTTACTTTCAGCCTGTGTGTGTGTCCTTATACTTAAAGACAGTCATTTATAGGCAGCATAAAGATGGGTCTTTTTTTTATTTTAATTCATTGAGGTACTCTATGTCTTTTGATTGAAGAATTTAGTCCATTTACATTTAAAGTAGTTATTGATAGTTATGTACTTATTGCCATTATGTTAATTGTTTCCTGGCTGTTTTGTAAGTTTCTCTGTTCCTCTCTTCCTTTGTGATTTGATGACATTCTTTAGTGCTACACTTAGATTCTTTTATTTTTATCTTTGGTGTATCCATCGTAGATTTTTGTTTTGTGGTCACCATGAGCCTTATATTTGTAACAGTCTATTTTATGATAACAGCTTAAACACATTCTGAAATTCTACATTTTTACTCTCCCTCCCTCCTGTTTTGTTTTTGATGTCACATTTTACATCTTTTTATCTTGTGTATCCCTTGTTTGTCGTTTTAGGGTTTTTTACTACTTTTGTCCTTTAGCCTTCAAACTAGCTCTGTAAGTGTGAGACTCCACTATAAAGGATTATTCCATTAACCTTTACTCCATATTCACCTTTACCAGTGAGATTTAGGCTTTCCCATGTTCTTCTTAATTAGTGCCTCTTTCTTTTCAGCTTAACAAATTCCCTTTAATATTTTTTGTAAAGCTGGCTTAGTAAGGCAATTAACTCCTTTAGCTTTAGCTTGTCTGGAAAACTTTATCTCCAATTCTGAATGATAACTTTGCTAGTTAGAGTATTCTTGGTTGGAAGTATTTTTTCATTCAGTACTTTGACTTTCATGCCACTCCCTTCTGTCCTGCAGTTTCTGCTAAAAAAAAAAAAAAATTGTTAGTCTTATAGGGGTTCCTCTGTCCATGACAAGTTGTTTTGAATCTTGCTGATTTTAAGATTCTCTTCAACGTTTGACATTTTAATTATAATAATGTGTCTTAGAGTACATCTCTTGGGGTTATTTTTAGAACTCTGTGCACTTCCTGGATCTGGATGTCTGGGTGTTTTTGTTTTTTTACATTTTTGTTTTTTGTTTTTTTTGCCCTATGTTAAGGAGGTGTTTAGCCATTATTTCTTGAAATAAGTTTTCTACTCCTTTCTCTCTCTCCTCCTTCTGAGAGCCCTATGATATGTTATTCCACTTGATGTTGTCCCACAGATCCCTCAAGCTATCTATCTCCACTTTTTTTCCATCTTTTTCTTTTTGCTGCTCCATTTCAGTGAGTTCTGCTGCTCGGTCTTCAAGTTCACTGATCCTTCTGATTTATCTAGTCTGCTCTTGATCCTCTTATTATATTCTTTAGCTCCATGACCCTTCTTTGGTGTTTTCTTATGTTTTCTTTGTTAAAGTTCTGTATTGACCCATTTTCCTCCAGGGTGTCGTGAGCATTTTTATGAACATTACTTAACTTTCTTTAAAAATTGTTTAGTGTTTACTTATTTTGTGTGTGTGGAGAGAGAGAGGGGGCTGAGGGGGGAGGGGGTGAGGGGAGAGGAGAGGATCCCAGGCAGGCTTAACGCACAGCACAGAGCCTGATATGGAGCTCGAATTCATGAAACCATGAGATCATGATCCGAGCCGACATCAAGAGTCAGGTGCTTAGCTGAGAGAGCCACCCAGGTGCCCCACTTACCTTTCTTTTAGTAAGGTGTCTTTCCTGGGGTTCCTGGGTAAAACGGCCTCTCCTCTTCGTGACGGAGTGACTTCATGTAGGAGATGGAGCTTCTTGTTCAGCCAGGTCCTCACTCGTGGCTGGCTCTCAAAGCTTTGTGATTGTCTGTGCAGCCTGTTTTATTATTAGTTGTTCCCGGTAGTTGAGGACGTGCCAAAACCTGTCAGTGTCCCAAAGGGGGTGTATCTCAGCACCTGTATTCAGGCTGACTGGAAGATACTCAGGCAGCAGCTTAAAAAATATACAGATATACACAGTCCTGTCACTGCAAGCATGAACTCCATGGGCCACCAGTGCCAGGTGACCTAGGAGTGTCCTCTGGGTGGCAGTTGTTAAAACCAGGACTGCAGACAAGTGTATGAACTCCTGGGTGGGAGATACTGCAAGTTGGAATGAGGCAGGGGAAAGGGTAAAGATGGCACGCAGCAGCCTCGCTCCCGCAGGACACAGTGGCAGCCTTCGGTGTATGCCACCCTCAAAGGCTGCCCTACAGGACGAAGCCCAGCTCAAGCATGCAGATCTCTCTATAGTAAGGCTGGGGGTGCGCTTCAGTCTACTTTCTGTAGTGTCCTGGGAGCGGTAGCCTGCCGAGGACTCTGATTACTGAAGTCCCGTGGGACCCAGGGATGTCAGCCCCTCTGGCCAGTAAAGCCTGGTGATCAAGGAGCATCCCTGAGTGGCAGGCCCCAAAGACTGGGACCACAGATGCATACTCAACTCCCCTCCAGGATAGCGGTGCTCTGGAGTGTGGCAGTGGGGAGAGTGAAGAGGGCTCCTCCTCCAGTGCAGAGGAGTCAGCCTGAGAGGTGTGCCCCACAGGCTACAGCTACATGGTGAGCCATTGGGCCTCTTTCCCAGACTGGACTCCAGGGCCTGTTGTCTCTTGCTGTGCTCTGGGGATATGGCCATTTAAGAACTCTTTTGGGCGCAGGCCTGTGCGGCCCACCAGCAGGGGCCCTGTGGGCCCCCAGAGGCAGGAGACCTGGAGGTGTTCTCTAGGCACTGGGTTCCTTCCTGACAGATAACAGCGTTCTGAAGCACAGCAGAGGGAGAGAGAGAAGTTAGTGCCCACTGGCTGGGGAGTGGGCTGTAGAGAAGGTGCCCACCAAGAAAGAACAATAGGAAAGAAAAGAGCCGAGTGTTTTGTTGTTTTTTGTTTTTTTAAAAGCGTCCTCCAGTTGGAGCAAGACGGAATGGACAAAGGTGATGCCCACCAGTTCCCAGACCTAGAGCGTCCCAGCATACCCCCAAGTGTGTGTCAGAGCAGATGCCAGTGCCCCCACTCAAAGTCCAAGCACCCCTCAATGGGCCACTTCCACGCGGGGCACTGGGGTGGGGGGAGTCCCAAGTGTGTGAGCCCTTTAAGAGCCATTTCTGGGATCACTGGTCCTGTGGGTCTTGTGGATGTGAGCCTGTTGGTTCTCAAAGCCGCATGTTTTAAGGGCTTGTCTCTCTGGCACAGATTTTAAAAGTCGGGATGCCCAGTGTGGTGTCCAAGCCCTTTGCTCCCCAGGAAGAAACTCGGGTTTTGACAAAGTTCTCTCCCAACTGCAGGTCTCTGCATCAGGGGCGGGACTTCTATCGAGATTGTGTCCCAGCTTCTTCCACCGCTGTGCCATGGGCCTTCTTTCAGTGTGTGTGTGTGTGTGTGTGTGTGTGTGTGTGTGTGTTGCTCAGCTAGCTTTTGGGGCTCTTTTCTCAGATGCTGCCTTTTATGGACCTCTGGAGTCAGGGTGTTGATGGGAGTGCAGGACCCTCCCATGCCATCGTCTTTCACAGGATCGCCTGCAACCTGATTTCCATCTTGACACGGTTGGAAAGCTGAGAGAAGCCACCAGCAGCAGCGGCAAACCTATGGCTAAGGGACCCCCAGGCTTTGTGTTTAATCCTCTGGTTGACAGGCGGTCACCAGTTCCTGTGCTTCAGGCCTCGAGCCTGGGTGAGGGTCTCACAAACCCGAGTGCTTTTCTCTCCGTTCCAGAGTCTGTCCCACTGTGAGCTCATCACGGACGACGGGATCCTGCACCTGAGCAACAGCGCTTGCGGCCACGAGAGGCTGCGGGTCCTGGAACTGGACAACTGCCTCCTCATCACCGACGCGGCCCTGGAGCACCTGGAGAGCTGCCGCGGCCTGGAGCGCCTGGAGCTGTACGACTGCCAGCAGGTGACCCGCGCAGGCATCAAGCGGATGCGGGTAAGCGCGGCGGCGCCACCGACTCTTGCTCAGCAAACACCTGTCAGGAGTCGACATGTTGTCCACGTTTTACCCTAAGCCTGTAGTTCTGCAGACGGGCTTGTTGTGCAGACGTCTCCTCACTCAGTGTGCCGGTTAGACCGCATCCTGGCGGTTTCAACATCCAGAATGGTGGTCAGGGGTTCCTCATTGTCTGATCAGAACCCTTCTAAGGAAGGAGCCTTAAGGTCATTACCAGTGGGAAGGAGACCTTGGTCTTGGTTAATTTCCAGATAAGAGGGCCTCGTAAAATGTGACAACCCCCCCATGTAGTTTACCTACAGTTTTCTGGAATTTGCTCTGAGCTTTGCACTTACCTCCCAGAGGTGCCCCACGTGTGAAAGCTGTGAGGTCTGTGCCCAGCTTGCATCCAGGGCCGGGGACCACCCCTGGGCAGATATTCTCTACTCGTTAGAAGGTGCTGGCTTGGGGGAGGGGTAGTATGTCAGCAGGAGTCGCTGTAGCCTACACCAGGAATTCTGTCCGTCTGCCCGAGGTCAAGGGGGTCCATCCTACATGGAGAACGTGTGCACTAGTCTAGGACTGTGCCTCTAATCCCCAAAAATCCCCACGGAGTGACGACTCCAGGCCGGTCTTTTCTGCTTCCAGGCTCAGCTCCCTCACGTCAAAGTCCATGCCTATTTTGCTCCCGTCACCCCCCCGACAGCAGTGGGCGGAAGCGGGCAGCGACTGTGCAGGTGCTGTGTCATTCTCTGACGGCAGCTGCCCGAGCCCAAGGCGCAAGGTGTCCCTTCCTCTGGAGAAGACCCAAGTCTCTTCCCGACCTGCTCCGCCTTCACTCAGTCTCTCGGTTCTCCACTGGGAAAGGCTGTACAGGTAAGACTCCACCAGGGACCGCAGCAGCTCCGGCGAGAATCTTCACCTTCATTCTGCTGTGATGCGGTCCCGTCACAGCCTGGTGTCTACTGGCACATGGCAGAGTGGTCTCGGGGTAGCTGGGCCACGCGAGAGAAGGGCGCCTTCTTAGGTGCAGAAGTGCCGCCCCTGGCTTTGTCAGCATTCCTCAGACCATCAGTGTTAGCACAAATCGAGAAGAAATAAGCTGTTGATTTTCTACCTGATACTTAAGCCAGTGGCCTACTTTAATTCACACTGATTTCATTTTGATGAGCAGGACTCTTCCACTTCGAGAAAGTTGGCTATTTAATCTTCAACGTGACTGCACTGCAAATTTACGATGCCTGATAGTTTTCTACGTAGAGACTTAGGCGGGAGGCAAGGTAGCAGGTTTCCACGAGCCACCAAAGAAACAAGGATTCTGAACTGGGTGGGGCGGGGTCTTCACCCTTCTGCTTCTGTCAGCTTGTCACGTACACCTTCGGGGACCAAACGCCACACACACAGCTCAGAGGCTGTGTCAGTGCCTCGCTGGAGAGGAGCCGTGGCACAGGCTGGGCAGAGTGCATTTTTGTGAATCCTGTCATCTCTGCCACATCTGGGGGGCCTTAAAGAGCTAGGATGGCTTAAGTTACCTACAATATAATCAATTAAAAATAATGAATGGATGCATGTAGAATGGGTGTGATTTTTTCCAAGTTTATTTTAAAATCTTAGAAATCAACTTACACCAGAACTATTTAAAAACTGTACACACTGAAAACTCAGATCAGTGAAGTGTTGGCACCTTTCTGACTCATAATATAAAAGTGAATAAACCATAGCAATGCGTAAGTCAGAGGGTTTTATTGCTATAATCTTATGGCAGACAAGCCTGAGCAAAACCAGTTTCCAAATCCAGACCTTCCTAATATGATCTCAACTCTGAGGAGCTCGAGGCTCTGCCCTGGGCTGGCCACACGTTGTGATACTAAGATTCGGAACCCGTCACCGCGCTCACATTGTAAACTTCAGGGTTACGGGCAGCTGATGACCCATCCCAGCCACTGCTCTCCACAGCGGAGGGCACAGAGCTCGCCAGGGGAGGGTGGGCCGACTCAGGCCTGCAGAGCCACGGCGGCGTCCGCCCTGGGCCAGCGGCGCTCTGGTGGGGGGACCGTTCAGGAGCACTTGGGAGACCGTGGAAGAGAAGGCAGGTACAGGCACGACCCCTTAAGTCACACTTTAAGAAGGTTATTAGGATAAGCATTCAAGTCCTGATGACTTCAGTGCCCGATGACGCGTCCTCTGGCCGAAGCGTGACCACCATGGCGGTGATTTAAATGCACGCGCACATGCTGTGTGTGGCCACGTGACTGGAAGGAAGCCGGTCAGCTCAGCAAGGAGCATCGAACACAGACTTGCTTCAGTAATCAGTCTCTATTTCAAAATTTATATGGCCAGGGCTTCCTATGCATGGTCTCTGGGCCAGGACACAGCCTCCAGGAGCACCGGACTCACCCCTCAGTGACCCCCGAACTCATTCAGGAAACAGGAGGACCTCAGGCCAGGTTTCCCGGAGGAGAAAGTCAGGTCCGCTTCCTCTGAGTGTGATTTGTCTTCAGCTGCATGAGCTCTGAGAAAACCGCACGGAGGCCTCTGAGCCTCTGAGAGTGCGTGGACCTGCGTGCGCTCAACACACAGGGCGCCCCTCACTTCTAGGGCCCGGGGTGACACTGTCAGCAACTGGGATTTTAAATGAGACACACATGTGCAAAACACTCAGAAAACATTTATTTTACTGAAATGTACACATCCTACTATTAAAAAAAAAAACAAAGTAGCAATTTTGCTGGTGCCATTGAACCTGCTTCACCGGGACAGACTAGTTGTCAATGCTGTTGGTAAAGTTTCAGGTTCGACAAGCTTTTCAAGTGTTTTTAACCCCATTTCTAAGACCTGATGAGGAATTCAAAATAGCACACAGCATTGAATGACATTTATTGTTCGTATATCTTGAGACTCAAAAAGGAATGCTAAATAGACAAGCAAAACTCTAAAAACAAGAGATATGCTCACATCTCTCCCAAGTGATGGGCATGGAAAACATGTGCTCACACAAAAGCAAAGGGAGGTGACAGGAAGGAAGGTTCCCCGCTTCAGGCTCTACAGGACTTACAGATACTGTCAAAGTAAGGACCAAAGTATTTAGAGACCGTGCTGCTTAATCCCCTTTAAGAATAAAACACAAAACGTGAAAGCTGTTTACCCACTGAAGTGGTCTGTCTTCCAGGAGAGACTCCAAAGTACTCATTCCTATTTCTGCCCGAACAAAGGTAAGAGTCAACGGACACATTCAAAACCAGGACAGCTGGGTATGTGGACAGAGATGCTGTAGTTAAAGGGGAACTGAAGTTTAAAAAAAAAAAAACGGTCTGCTGGAGCACAGGCTTCGCGATGCTTCCCGGCGCGTGGGGGGAGGGCCTCGAGAACGATGAGAAAATTGCAAAAGCAGTGGGTTCCTTTCGAGAAGTGTGCGGCAGAGAAGCACTTGGTTCTGTGGAAGAGGTACCCTCTTTATAGAAAAAGCAGCTGTTCTGTGTCGTATAAAACAAGCCTCTTAAGTAATCACCAGAACGTTCACCCATGATTGTACTAAAGCTCAATCTTCGGGGGGGGGGGGGGGGGGGGGGGGGGGGTGGGGTTTGACGTTACAATTTAGCGTTTCATTTATGACACCTAGTTTGCCATGAATAATTTCAACTCATCAGTCACAAAGACCCCTTGATGGAAGGTCAGAAAACAACCACAGTTTCCCCTACCTAGGGCACCTATCTCTGCAGTCTGGGGCAGGGCTGCCTAGGACGGTTCAGAGTGAGGAGGGCCGGGTGGCCGGGAAGAGGGAGGGAGGAACGCCACATGAGTTTAAAAGGCAACCAAAAATGAAACCAGAAACAAAATGCTAAAAATGGAAGCAGAGGCAAAAGGTTTTTCAGGAAACCTGTGACAAAGCGAAACACGAAGTCTCTGTACCTATTAGGATTTACACGGATCCTCTCACCAAGGTACGCGATAATGCAGTTTGCTTCATGCCCGCCTGCCCGGCGCGGGGCTTCCCCGATCCGGCACGATCCCGTCGCACACACCCTTAGCATGATTTCCTCCGAGAAGGTGCCACGACTCTTCCCTGACCGCCAATCACGGTATCGGCGTGTGGCACCTGTGCACAGAACCCGAGGTGGCTCCACGACAGCACTGTCCCCCACCCCCGCCCTGGGGCAGCGGAAGGTTCAGGCAAGGAAAGCCAAACTGGCACAGAAAGGAAAATGCCCATGGTACGTTTTACATTCATTTCCAAACCGCATACAGTGTAAAAGGACAGCCAAGGCTGCTTCCAGGGACTGTACCTACTGGCCTCTGCCAGACAAGCAGGCGGCCCTGCCCGCGCGGGGCCCCCGGAGCCGCACGCCACTGTCCCGCCGTGCTCTCACGAGGGTGCTTGGCTATGGCAGTGACAGTGAGGACATTCGCCTCTCATACAGCTCATTAGAAAGGTCATCTTGTGTTTTCAATATGAAACATTTCATACGGTAAAATCCAATCCCAAGACTTCTTGGATTCAGTCTTCACACACTTTTAAGCGTGACTTTATTTGGTACTGATATAGTTCAGACAAAGTAAGACATCACTTCAAAACTATGTGGATACCGTCCCCGTTCTCCGCTGCGGGAAAAGGAAAGGCACGTTACACACAGTTCCTTCCGCCAGGCCCAGGAAAACCCAGACTATTAAATCGAAAACTCCTAGAAAGCTACACCCCCCGCCTTCCCAGTTCAAGTTACCTTTAAATAATTCTAAAGAAAAGTTGCACACATTCCTGCTGTTAAGACTTCACTTCTCAACATCCAGCCCACGTGCCCATCAGTGCCCCGTGCCCATGCTGCAGGTCAGCTCTGGGTGACGGGGGTCCAGCCAGGGGGCCCAGGGGCTGGCACACAGCAGGTGGAGGCACTGGGCCGGACCGGAGCACGGCCGCTCCGCACCCCCATGCGCCCCGTCTAGCTCCTCGGAGGCACAGCTGAAACAGTCTGAAAATACCCCTGCTTCCGTCTGATGGCCTAGTCGTTGTCAGGAAATGGCAAGAAGCAGTACAGGCAGTCACTGAAGTATGAAAGGAACGTTTTCATGAGGACAGAAGTCGGAGAAACTGTACAGTGAGACTGGAGGGGACGGCCACTGCCTTTGTGGACACACACACACACCCAGACCGCGGGTTTCCCGTCACAGGCAGTGTGAGCCCCGTGGAGCAGGCGCTGCACTGTCTTGCCCACAAGATCCCAGCAGGGGACCAGTGAGCCCAAGCCACCGTGGCAGTGACCGAGGGAGCGAGCCAGATTGGGTCAAGCTGCCCTGCTGGGTGGCTGATGGCAAATGCAAGGCGCTAGCACAAGTGACGTCATCCCTTTGGTGCTGGTGGGACTGTCCCTCCAAGGGTGACTTCCAGAGAAGGGAGACCCGGGAAATCTTGACTCTTCGAGGCACAGCTTTTGTACTAAGTTTGGATTTAGGTCTCAACCCACCAGACTTATTTTCAAAGTCTTTTCTTCACATATAATCAGTTTGCATTTAGAAATTCCCTCCTGGGGCACCTGTGTGGCTCAGTGGGTTAAGCGTCTGACTTGGGTTCAGGTCAGGATCTTACTGCTGGTGAGTTCGAGTCCCAAGTCAGGCTACGAGCTGTCAGCACAGAGCCTGCTTCAGATTCTTTGTCTCCCTCTCTCTCTCTGCCCCTCCCCTGCTCACACGTCTTTCTCTCTCTCAAAGATAAACATTAAAAAAACTTTTTAATTAAAAAAAAAAATCCCCTGCTTTAACCCTCCAGTTGGAACTCACCTGAGTCCCCCTAACCCCTGCCCCCGGCCCTCCCTCCATGTCCTTTCCCTAAAGGAGCACAATCGTTTCTACAGCTTGGAGCCACTGCTGACGGGCCAAAGGCTTCCAAATTACATCTCAAGTCCAGGTGTCTCCTGCCAGCCCCAGATGGGGGCAGATCACTGCCAACCTGACCTTTCCGGCACCTCTAAAATGGGGCTCTTGACTGCTTCCCCCAAATCATTCCCACCTCTCCGCTGGGACCACGGTCTGCCTGCCCAGCTGCTCTTCCAGGAGTCACAACTGCCCCTTCCTCAACTGTGGAGCCCAGCGGGGCCCTGGCCCATAAATGCCTGGGACCCGGGCGACCTCTCCCGCCTCCAACTTTCCCCCATTCTCCTGTCTCCAGAGTTTCACGAGTGGAAGAAAAACCGAATCGTATTTAAACAAATACTCCTTTGTTTAAACAACTTCACTGACTTCCCAACGCATTTTAAACTAAATGGGTCGTACCCACATCCTGCATGCCAGCCTGCACCTCCCGCTCTGACCCCCACCTTGTCCCACGGGCCTCTCACGCTGTGTGGCCTTCTCACCAGTTCGCACCAGCCTCACGCCGCCTTTGGGGTGTTCCGGAGATGGGCAGCACCCCTCAAGTCTCAGCATCACTGACACCTCCTCAGAGAGGCCTTGCCCAGCTGCTCCATGTCCCCCTCCAGAGCTCCCCCTTCAGCACAAGCACCCCTACTTTCCCACTCCTCCATGGCACTTAAGGGATTTTGCACTTATATGTATCTGTTGGCCAATTCGGGTTTGCTTTCCTCACCAGGAGTTTCACGGAGTCCACTTTGTTCAAGACCTTTCCAGCACGAAAAGGTGCTCTGTAAAATGGTGGCTGAATTGAGGTTCCCCCCCCAGTCATCTAGGACTGACTCCTCTCCCTTATTTGCTAATTTCTATTATAACCACTGGAAATGTTCTCTTGATTCATTTAAAAAATCTCTTTAAAACTAGAAAGCCAGCATTTTCAAAAGTAAACACCCGAGATGACGACTGATTACAGGCACGTGCTCTCTTACATGATCCCAGCATTTTGAGACCCATGCACTCATGCGAAGTTACCTTTTAC
Source organism: Suricata suricatta (assembly GCF_006229205.1). NCBI lineage: Eukaryota > Metazoa > Chordata > Mammalia > Carnivora > Herpestidae > Suricata > Suricata suricatta. The sequence continues at coordinate 148,689,452 of NC_043704.1, forward strand.
TGTGAAGAATAAAAAACAACTCTCATCTTGAAAGTTCTGAACCATCTAGAAGGATAAAGCAGATACACAATTAAGATCCAACTGTTTTTTCTGAGCTAATTAGAAAAGGGTAAAATTAGCAGCTACAGGAAAATGTCATAATCTATATACTGTTGCACACAGAACTCAAAGGTCGAAACGGTATTTCACAAAGCGAGTGTGAGGTAGTTAAAGTTTACACCTGCTGCACGGGCAGGGCCCTGGGCTGACCATGCTTGCCCGGACGGTCCCTGAGACATGGAAACAACCGACCTGACCCACTGGGAGCTCCCTGCCCCCACCTAGATGCTGTGGATAAAGACTCTTAAGAAAAAGTCACGGCATAAGCGCTCTGCTATTACCTGCTGGCCAATAAACGCTGGGGGCACAATAACCGTAATGGTTTTAAAAATTAGTCATCCAATAGTGGACAACAGGAAGACATATCCCAACGCCTCCCTACATAAAACAGACCAAAGCCCCGGTATAAGTCCCCCGGGGAACGTCGAAGAGGTGGGGTCACCTGGATTACAGTCTGTATGTCACTGGGAGGCCCAAAACCCTTGTTATAAATCCTTACAAACTTGATCCCAACTCTGACATGATTCTCAGGAGCGCTTGCACAGGGATGACTGGCCTCCCCACAGTTCCTCAACGAGACAGAGAGAGCGGACGCCGGCGCGCATTACCTGGTCGCTAACGAGAATGTGGATACCGGTGGGACCCTGTCTGTAGACTTGGCTAATTTGGTGGAAAGGAATATTAAACACCAATGCAAGTTTTCGAGCAACTTCTGAAGCAACCATTTCTTCCAAGTAGATTGCATGATAAACTGGAATAAAAAATAAGAACAGCATTTTAACAGGAATCTTTGATCTGTTTTCCACCTCCTCAATAGGATCTCAGGGTCATGAGTTGGGGACAGAGATTAAAGAAAGAACTTTAAAAAATGAACTACACCACACATACAATTTAATAAACATTAACAGTAAACTCTACAAGAGGATCTGAGGTTTTCATTTTTCTTGCAGGAATTAACTGCAAATGGGCACAGGGGACTTTTTGGAATGTTGGGACTCAAACTCAATAGGCAGTAATGGCTACAAAACTAAATTTACTAAAAATATCCTTGAGTTGTACTTACAGTGGAAGGATTTTATGGTACCTAAATAAATTAGAGCTGAAGAAAGTGTTTTTCAAAACCGTCATGTTTCTTAGATATAAAAAGTTCTGTCAGGGCTCTGGACTCAGAAGCCCTACTATTAGGAATGTATCCTAAGGGATAAAACCTCCCTCCTACCCCCCCAAATTAATAACCATGCACAAAAAGCTAAGGACGTAGGCGGTGAAACCTGCTGTCTCCCCCAAGTCATAGCCGCAGGCCACCCAGGGCCCTATGTCCCCGCAACGCTGACCTGTCACACGACGGCGCCCAGCACCTCTGCGGAGAGCACAGCTCCCGTGGGTCCCGCTCGGCCACAGAACCCGGGTGGCCGTGCAGCAAAGGAGCAGCGTGAAGCTCGCCTCCCCCAAACAAAGGGGTTTTCTTGCATTTAAATAACGAAAACCTCTGCTGTAATTAGCAGATTATAATATATAATATAATATAATATAATAATAATGGAAACCTCTGCTAATTACACATTACAGAAAGCCTAGAATGTAGAACTACAATTAAGGGGAGACACAGAGCCGATCCAGAGTGAGCCCCCAAACTGCAGCCTGTGTGAGCCAAACCCCGCCCTCACTTGTTCTTTTCCAAATCACAACGCGGCCACATCCATCACTACATTTAGTCTGTGGGGATGTGGGTGCCCCCCTGGCACAGCTGGTGGGAAGGAGGGTAGAGACCTTTACTACCTGGCCTTTTATGAAAGTTTGCTGGAACCTCAGAAAACCCTTGATGTAGGGCTGAGTGGGCCAACATTTCCCCACGTTCCTCCACAAACACCTCCGGAAGTAGGACAGACCTGACTATATGATGTAAATGATACACAGAATCTTGATGATACACGGAGAGCTCCTTTAGAAGTTTATCCTTTCAGACTTAATATTTTTTCCTTTAGTCTTAAAATTTATAGCTTTAAAGTCAAATGGAAAAGCTCACGAGAGGATGCTTCCCTTGGGATTTTTCAAACCCAGCGTCTCCCAGCGCTCCCCAGCACAGGAATCCGTGTGCACGCCATCAGTGCCCATGTGAGAGTTTAAGCGTCCCCCACCCACCCCACACCAAACTGAGTCAGTAAAATGGAGGAGAAACATCAAAACAAACACCTTCCTGCTTTCTCGCCAAGCTGCTGCTGTTCCAGTCCTCATTTTGGTAAATGGGAGGCGCAGGAGGAATGAAGGCAGCAAATCCTCGAGAGCACTGTGCTGGGCTCTCGCTCTTAGACGTCCCGGCACCAAGCACCAGGGCCCCGTCTCCCGAGGCCGCACCGCCCCCGGTACCCGCCGCAGGGCACCCCGGTACCCACCGTAGGGCGTCCTGCCACCGCCGTCCCCTCCGCCGCCCGCCAGCTGGGGACCCTGCAGTGCGGGGCCGCTCGGCTGCTCCTGGCACACGTAGATGGTGAGGCGGGGCCGCACCGCCCTGCAATCAGAGGGGCAGCGTGAGCCCAGGTGAGGGCGGGGCAACTGCCCTATCAAAATCTAAGCCCCGCCTCCTCAAGGGGGCTGCGGGGGGGGGGGGGGGGGGTCTCATCAGGCAGGCGAGCTCACCACCCCTCCCCCAGCTGTCACAGGTGGTCTCATCTGACGACCCAGACTCTAAACCCCTGAGATGGTCTGTCAGGGTGAATGTAAGTTTGACGATTCAGTCAGCAATTTAAAATCAGTAATATTTGCCTTCAATGGAATTCTCACTCCACAAGTCTAGAAACGGCAATGATAGTAAAGGGGTCTTAAAACCCAGAACAATTTACAAGTCCATCATTTTCACTTTTTTTTTTTTTGAGAGACAGCATGAGCAGGGGAGGGTCAGAGAAAGAGAGAGGGAGATACAGAATCCGAAGATGGAATCTAGGCTCGGAATTGTCAGCACAGAGCCTGAAGCGGGGATCAAACCCGCAAACTGTGAGATCATGACCTAAGCCAAAGCCGGATGCTTAACCGACTAAGCCACCCAGACGCCCCTCATTCACAATTTCAAGTTTACATTTTCGGCAGCTGTTTAGAGCAGTCACGTGACCCTGGAAAACCACAGACTCTGCATTACTCACCTCAACGAGAAGTCTGTTTTCTTGGTGACAAACCCAGTCGCCCCCAAGAACTCGGTACCGCCCACACACCTCCCTATAGCCTGTGTCCTCACCAGGGCCTGCCCCGGGTCTGGGCCCCCATCCCCCGCCCGCAGAGGGTGTATCGGTGTTTCAAGCAAACCGCTCCTTTTCAACACAGTGCTTTACCTGGACTTCAGTGAGTTATAGAGCCGAATGCCATCGGCTGCACCACAAATTTGTACTAAATCCTCCTTTGTCAGTTTTAATAAGTCGGCACCTGGAGAATAGCAAAGACAATTTCTTCTCAAAGACATGGAGAAAACAAGGTGGACTGGCCACTTCACAGCACCTGTCTTCACAGTGACTGACCTGCCCCTCAAGGCCTCCTCCTTATACCCACATATGAAACTACGCAAACACCACAGACTGAGCACACAGCCCGCCCCAGAGAGCCAAAGACAAATGCTTCTGTGTTCCAGGAGCTCAGCCAGGGCATCTGGGCGGCTCAGTCGGTTAAGCATCCGCCTTCAGCTCAGGTCACATCCTCACGTTGGAGCCACACGTTGGGCTCTGTGTTGACAGCTCAGAGCCTGGAACCTGCTTCGGATTCTGTGTCTTCTTCTCTCTCTGCTCCTTCCCCACTCATGTTCTCTCTCTCTCAAAAAATAAACGTAAAAGAAAAGAAGGAACCCAGAGGCGGGTGAATCAGATCGGGGAGCAGGGCCTACAGGACTGTGTTCCCAGCACATGACTGCCCTGCCTACCTTGTTCTGGCTGTCTGGCAGTAGTGTGGATAAACAGGATTCTGACCCCAGACAACCTTGAGATCATAATAATAATGTTCTACTTTACAAAACGAGGAAACGGAAGTCTAGAGTTTTGGGGACCTGGCCACTCAAGCTGGCAGCAGAGCTAGGACTCGGCCTCAACACGCAGACCCTCTGCAATGTGAGTGTCACCGCAGCTGGTTTTACTAGGCAAGCACGGCACAGAACTGCATATTTTACCTTAAGAATTCCCCCTAAAACCACTGGTAAGTGTGACATGGTGTCTGAGAAGTGCTTTAAACCATGACAGAGAAGGGGCAGAGCGAGCGAGAGGGAGCAGGACTGACCACAGGCTGGGATGGTCAGTTACACAGAGGTCCATCTCCTCTACTTTTTGTGCCTGAATGCGTCCCCAACTACGCTTGCTTCTCCTGGGCCCACAGCTGCGGCCAGATGTGTGTGTGCATCTCCTCACACGGGCCCCGACGGACGCTCGTGTGCACAGCCCTTTCCAGAGGCGAATGCCCAGAGGCTCGGAGCCAGCAGCCTCCCCTTTTCCTCCCCGGCCACGCCCCAGGACTGCACGTCCCCTCGGGTCCCAGGGCTCTGTCTGTGCTCTGGTCTCCTGTGCCGCCCCCGTCAGGGCTCCCTGCGTCTCCCCCCTACACGAACATCTGTACACTTCCAATTTCTTACAGATAACAGGCGTAGTCAGTAGCCCTGTAAAAACGTGGGGAGCAGCCAGCAAGATTCTCTCGCATCCAGTGGTTTAATTTTAAAGTGACAAAGAGCCACAAGGGAACAACCAATCACTGCATGACACCAGTAAGCAGGCGGACAGAACAGGAGGACGTGTCCTTTGTGCAATCAAGCTTTCCCCTGGGCCAGGTGTGCACACACACAGTCCTGTCTTCTTCGAAGGCTCATGCAGCGACTCCCTGGCCCCATGGCACCAGGGTGCTGTGGGCCGACGATTCTCGGGGTGTTTGGCTAGGGGTGGTAACTTAGACAAAGGGTTCCAGGGCCACGGACGCCTGGGAAATGCATGGTGCGTGCATGTATCAGTGTCCCTCTAAAGCAGGCTTGCCGGAGCCCTGGCTGGGGAAGCCCCACTCAGCCCCTTCAAAGAGTCCATCCGCACACCCCTCCGCATAGCTCACGCTGCACGAAGACACTCAGGTGCACAAAAACCACACCCAAGTGGATTTGTACCACATGTTCCTACTCAGCAATAAAGGGGAAGCAACTATTGATATACAACTACCTGTATGGACTCAAGGGCATTAGGCTGAGTGGGGGGAAAAAAGCCAACCTCAAAAGGTCAACGATAGTGTGATTCCATTTACATAATAACATTCTCGAAATGACAGAGTCCAGGAGACAAAACATAAGGACTGCCAGAGCATGCGGTGGGGGCGGGGTGGGGCAGCGTAAGGAAATCCTCGTGGGGATGGTGGAACTCTCCTCACTTCCATTACTGGTTACGCGGACGCATGCATGCGGTAAAATGACACAGAACTTGTACACACACACTCATGCCCATTTCCTGGATTTGACATCACACTACAATTAGGCGAGAAACCAAGCACAAGGCGCACAGAACATCCCTGTATGGTTTTGGAAACTTACAGTAACGCAAAACTTATTACAAAATAAAGTTAGTAAGATGAAAAACAACGCACAGAACTATGTACACCTGAACCAAAACGAAGGCACATGAGGTGGGGGAAGCAGCGGGCTGAGCCGACATCAGTTCCCACGACAACAGGTGTACAGGATGTCACCACGGGGCCATGCCGGGTGTTTGGCATGTGGGACTTCCCAGAACGTGGTCTGACAACTTCTTAGGAATCCAGAATTCAAAAAAAATTTTTTAATTAAGGTTAATGAAAGCACAGGAACAAGTACAAAACACTGATGCACACACAGACATGCACAAGACATACCTGAAAAATTGGAAAACAGTCTTGTGTAAGAAGAGAATCTGTTTTTGAGCAGCCATTGTTGTGTTTCCTGGATCGTGGCTGAAGGCTGAAGTTGCTATTACAAAGGGAATGAACATAAACAGAAAAAACCAGCTTACAAACAGTAACCCAAGTCACCGGCAGGTTATGAAGACCATTTACACAAAACACAGAGTCCCTGCGAGTGTAAAGCAGGAGGAGGCCCGAGAGGAGTGCAGGTGACCCGAACAACGGCGCGAGGCCCTGGAGACACCTCACGAAGGCAGGACCCTCGGAGCATCGGACGGTTTCAGAACAAAGATACTTACTTCACTAGAGAGCTGTGGAACTCCGTCTCCCTGATGGTTTGGGGAAGAAGAATTGCTAGGGAGAGCGGAAGGAAAGAGAGGAGGATCATTATCCACATGTATTTAAATCACGACATTAAAGGGTGAATTTCACCCAACGCTGTGGGACCGAGGGTGTAGATCTGCAGATTAAGAATGTGGGCACCACCGGTCAGGGGGTGACCAGGATGATGACATTAAGACAGGAGGCTGCTTAATCTGTGCCTCCCCCTCCTCCGGCAGTTCTAGTAAGAACTTCCAAGTTTTATGAAACATGATCTCCGGGGGCGCCAGGAAAACGAAGGCTACTCATTCGTGTTAGAAAGGAAAAAATATGAGAAGCCAAGATGAAGAGTTTAAAAGTACCTGCAACACACACACACACTCACACACACACACTTTACTAAGGAGCTACAAGAAATGGTAAAATGGTCCTAAGCCAAAAGGAAAATATCCCTTAATTAACACATTTATCCGTGACTAAAGACGGGGACATTCAAGGCAGCGAAAGGAACAAACGGGGCCACCCTCCGCGAGTTCCTACGGTGAAACTCCGCAGAGACGGTGACGCCTTCCTGCTCCTGGGTGCCGCCTCCTTTCTTAGCACCTGTCCTTCAACCACTTCAGTTGTTTTTGTTTTTAATGTGTGGTTATTTTTGAGAGAGAGTGAGCGAGCAGGGAAAACTTAGAGAAACAGAGAGACACAGAATCAGAAGACAGGCTCCAGGCACTGAGCTGTCAGCACAGGGCCTGACGCCGGGCTCGACTTCACAAACTGCAAGATCATGACGAGCTGAGGTGGGACACTTAACTGGCTGACCTGCCAGGCGCCCCCAATAATCACTTCAGTTCTGACACTGACTGCTGACTATCCTTCTGGACCCACTGGGATGGGGAAGGGGTCTATCACTTGGAGAGCACGCTCCTGGACAGCAAGGGAGCCCACAGCCCACCTCCGAAGTCATGACTGTCACAGAGCCACAGAGGACTCAGGAGTAGGCTGGGACACAAGAGGCCCCCACGCAGGGACGCACCAGTCCCTGGCCTCCCCAACGCGAGGTCTACAAGTGAGCTCCTCCCCTTAAAGCACAGACATCTACAAGCCAGGCCGTCCACTGGTCTGCTTTTTGCTTGTCTTCCATCAAACCTGCCACAGACCGGGTGCTGGTGTGCCCTCTGAATGCAGATGTCAACCCCCACCCCACCCTCCCTGCGTGGCCGCACGAGGGGGCAGGGCCGCTGGGAGGTGAGCGGGGATGGCGAGGTCCCACGGGCGTCTGTGCCACGGCGCGAGGACACAGGCAGCAGCCGCAAGCCGGAGGGTCCCGGCCAGAACCACCCCAACCCCACATCGTCCCAAGGGCCCCAGGCCTGCTGTCCCGTCACAACAGGCGCAGCTGGATGGCCAGAACGTGTGGCAGAGCCCCTGTCCTTCGGCGATCTCCTGTAGCTTCCCTTCCCAGCAGGCGGCTGCCAACGACGTGGGCCTCTGCTCAGACCTGCCGGCGGAGCCTGGGGAAAGGGAGCCCCGCGGAGCACCTGCAGGCCCCCCTCGTTCTCAGGTGCAACCCCGGCCAGAGAGGAAAATGGGACGAGTCCACCACCTCCAGGCCTAAAACCACAGGAAGGTGTCATACATGGAAGGCCCTTCAATTTTAGAGACTCACTAACACACAAATAAACGTGGCGTGTGTGACAAGAGGGCGGCAGGGCAGGGAGGAAAACAGCCCCTGATGCGGAGGGCACCAAACATGAACCAACACACACACACACACACACACACACACACACACACACACACACACCCCGTGCTGAATGCAGTCTGAGTGCGCACACACACACACACACACACCCCGTGCTGAATGCAGTCTGAGTGGCCGCAGGCCCGTTTGGCCTCAGGAACTCACTGTCCTCTTTTACCCAGGATCCCCACTAATGTCCCTTCTCTCCCCGAAAACGGAGCTGGAAGACGCCCTCTCTCCTACAATGTCCGGTAGGGAGCGTGTGAGGCGCCAGGGGACGGGCGCGGGCGGCCCTGGCACTGGGCTGTACCTGTCTGGGACGCTGCATGTGCCCTGCTGGGGGGGGGTGAAGGCGGGCGCTGCGGAAGGGCTGCTGTTCACGTAGGCTGTGGGGGTATCGGGCCACGGAGAGCACTAAGGACAGAAACAAAAACAAATCAGTGAGATGCTGCTAGACGTGCAAGGAAGAAATATTTTTGTAAGTCACTCTCTAGTCTAGCCAAATTCGAGGTTATAAAACACAAGACACTTGACACTCATCAAGGAACCTCACAGAAACAGATCGGGCTTTCCTCGCCACCTGCGCCTGCGCGCGGTCACCACAGGGAAGACCCTGGGTGAGGACGGCAGCTGACGCGCGCAGGCGCCGTGATGGACACTCACACGGCCGCTCTCAGCTTCCCCTTGGGCAACGGTCTAACAGGTTCCTGTGGAGGTTTAGGAGCAGCAGCGGCAAGGACGGACTCACAAGCAACATCCAACACGGGTGGCGAACAGGACGGTGGCTCTGTCCCCCTCGTGCTCCCCTGCCCTCTTGCCCAAGGAGGACCCTCCCCGGTGCCCACATGCCTCCCTCATCCCCCTGGGACCAGTGCTCCCTAGGCACGGCGAGCAGGCCCAGCATCCAAACACATCCACTGTGCACGGTGCTGCCTGCGTCCGTCTACCTGCCTCCACGTCTACACACGCTCATGGCCTGTGCTGTCTGGAAGGGGCGCGCTGAATTGGGATGTTTTTCAGCCCTGGGCACCATTCGGACCAAAGACAGAGCGAAGACACAAAGACGCACTAACTACCACGATTCGGAGAGGTGGAAAGGCTCAGCCAGAGGCGTGCTGAGCAGGTCAGCGCAACCAGCCCGGAGCTCCGGCAGGAGTCCAGACCTGGCTCCCTGACTCTCCAGCTGGGACGAGGACGCCCCCAATCTCCAGGCCCCTGCAGTGTCACTCTTCTCACGTTTCGCACAAAAAAAGCCATCCTGTCTCACCATGGCCAGGGGACAGAAAACCTTCCCCCCAACAAAGCAAAAGACCAAAGATATTAGGATAAATAAGAAAGTATACGATTCTAAATTCTCCTGTGTGTGTGTCAGGTTGTTTTCAGTTCGCTGCCTTCAAACACTTCAGGAAGACCAAATGTCAGCTGACACCTACTCAAGTAATCCACCAGATCATAAAAAACAGGTCACTGGGATTTGGGGCAAATGACTCAAAAGGAATTTCAAGACCTATCATTTTCGGTGACACCACTCAAAGAAAAGCACATC
>NC_043704.1:148699132-148735264 GCF_006229205.1 Suricata suricatta
TATATATACATGTATGTATATATATATATGTATGTATATATATAAAGACAAATCTAGAACTTGACTGCATTCCACCCTGTCTCATCCTTCAAGATGCATTTCCAGTAACATTTCTATTTCTATATTTAACTACAGTTCATTAAAATTTGTATTAATTTGTTGCTTTGATAAACTGGTACCAACAAGTAGCTGGCTGGCTCAGTCAGTAGAGCACGTGACTCTTGATCTCAGGGTCGAGGGCTCAAGCCCCACACTGGGTTTTCAGTTTACTTAAAAAATTTCTCAACTGACTTAAGAGTCTTATGGTCAGAGAAAACCTTAAATTTGTCTGAATAAAGAAATAGAGTGATCATTAAAAGATTTTCAGGCACAAGAGTTTATCATACGGGGAGGAAATTATAGCGAGTGGAAGAGAAAACAGATCAAGGAGGAGTGGAATAAAGTTTCAGACGTAACTACAGAGCTTCATCGTGAACATTTTATTTATTTTTGAGAGAGAGTGAGCAAAAGTGAGCAGGCAGGAGCAGGGGAGGGGCAGAGAGAGAGGGAGACACAGAATCTGAAGCAAGCCCCAGGCTCTGAGCTGTCAGCACAGAGGCCAAAGCAGGGCTCGAACCCATGAACTGGGAGATCATGACCTGAGCCAAAGTTGACGCTTAACTGACTGAGCCACCTAGGGGCTCCCATCATGTATCCCCTCGAAAATGGGGGAAATGACCAGAGTGTTTTAACTACCACCAGCTTTCCAAAAGCAATCTAATCTGGCTGCACAGTACCAGGAAACTTACTACAGGCGCGCCGAAGTCACTCAAAATGGACTTCTACACAACAAGGCCCTCTCCTCAGAAACTAGGGCCTTGTCTCTCTATCTTACAAAGTGACACCTCCACATCTTGCAGTCTGAGGAGCCCAACCGGCAGACCCAGTAGCTCCTGGCTGCCCCACGCCCACGGTCACCTCCACGCCCTGGAGGAGGGTTCTCCCGCTGCACCGCACCGATTATCACAATGTAGCGTAACAGACACATCTAAATAAGGCAAGCCTCTTAGCACGGAGCCTCCCCAAATCTTCCAGCTGTCTGAGGAAATTAAGCCATCGACAGCTTCAAGTGAACATGGCACAGTAATACGGTAGCTGCACCAAACTTACGGAACCGCCACGAAGACACCTATTTCACTTTTACACAACTAGATTCCGTTAACAGGAGAAAAGCAGGGCTATTAACAGCTGACATCGAAAACTCGCCCAATAAGTAGGAGGCTTGACTCACTGAACACCAGGAAACCAGTGAAAACTGGGCCTGCTGGGCGGCCTGGGCTTTCAGAAAATAATGGGTGCCAAGTTCTTAAATGGCCAGTTGAATGAACACCTAGGCCCGCTCCCTGTTAATTTATAGGTTTCTCTGGCAGTCTCAAGAGGGTAAGGGTGTGCCCACGAAGATCTACAGGGTTTCTCCCAGCCCGTCCTGCCTCCCTGTCTTCAAGCGAGGAGGGCGGGGGTTGCCTGGATGGCTCAGTCAGTAGAGCCTGCAACTCGATCTCCGCACCCACGGTGTGGGTAGAGACTACTCAAAGCTAAAAAATCTTTAAAATAAAAAATAAATTTAAAAAATAAAAGTAATCAGGCACCTGGGTGGCTCAGTCAATTGAGGGTCCGATATCGGCTCAGGTCATGATCCCACAGTTTGTGGGTTCAAGCCCCACCTCAGCTCTGTGCTGACCACTCGGTGCCTGGAGCCTGCTTCCAATTTGTGTGTGTGTGTGTGTGTGTGTGTGTGTGTGTGTGTGTGCGCGCGCGCGCCCCTCCCCCACTCACACTCGTGTCTCTCAAAAATAAACATTAAAAAAAATTTTTTTTAATAAAAGTAAGCAATGGTGCCGTGCCTCTGTTCCTGAGGAAAGTCTGTAATTCGTTAGGACTCCAGCCATACCTGGCATGGACTGGTGTGGGCACGGTTTGGGAGCACTGTGAACAAGGTCCCTCCCCAGGTAGACTGGAAAATGCCAACCCATTTGAGACCGTAGAAACTGGCAGCCCTGATTTGAGCCAGTAAAATACAGCTCAGAGACAAAGACCAACAACAGACACATTAAGGGGGTCGTGGTGCAGCGGCTCTCCGGAACCAACAGCAGGGCCTCTAGTGAGTGTGGGACCATCTCACATAGTACCTGTTGCCAGGAGGGCCAACCGTAACTGCCCGACAGCTGTGCGAACTGCTGGGGACTTTTGTACGGGAGTGTGTCACAGAGGAGCTCCAACCCCCTACAAGTGTCGTCACCACACTGAACACGGCCCAGGGCAGCAGGCAGCGCGCTCTAGGAAGATGTGAAATCCCAGGCCAGTGAACTGCTGACGTTTTGCACACTTTAGACTTGAGTTTAGAATCAATAGTTTACCAACAATTCTACCATCCCCAGATTAGCTCTAGACTATAATGAAGATCTCTTTAATTTACGAGTCATCAGAATGCATTCCTTCTAATTAAATAGTTTCTAACAAGAAAGGAAAAGTGACGTGAGTTACCAGGATCTCCCCAGAAAAGCTTACTAAGAACGGTTTGGGAGTCCTCAGCTGGGAAATGAGAAGAGAATTAAAAAACATAAAACTGAAGGGGGACCATGGGGCAGGAGCATACAGCTGTTCCATCCACACAAGCTCCGATCCACGTCAGAAAAGCCCGGTTAAAGAAAATGCAGCAGGAGTGCTTCCCGCTGGGAGGTCCACAGCGTCCACTTTATCGCACGAAGGAGCACTGACCATCTTTTCACTGCATGCCTTCGTCTGGAAATGAGGCTCTTGGGACAGGACCTGTGACTGCCATATTCTACAGAGCATTACACATACACGTGTAAGAGTGGAAACGTCACGTCTGGCACCTTGATTTTGCAGACACTGCCATGATGAACAGAGCAGCCAGGAATACAGATGAGGACGGTCACACTTCAAAAACTTGCTGAAGGCTCTGTGTCTCCATGTCCTGCGGGCGCCTGGCGATCTAAACTTAAGTAACGAGAGAGCCTTTGGGGGCTGCTGGGTGACAAGCTGTGTCACACAGTACAGACGGGATGCACTGAAGGGGACAAGGCCAAAGCCCTGTGCTGCGTGTTGGGAGGACCAGGTCTGAGCGAAGCCAGATGCACCGTTCTGGCCCGAAGCATCAAGCCCCAACGAGGGCGCCAAGAGGAGACACTGACGCAAAGGTGGTTTTTCCTACCAGTGCTGCCGAACAGGCTTCTAAAAGCACAGACAGACACACGTTCTTGTACCACATGCAAGGGACAAGGGACGGGACACAACGTGCTGCCTGCTGATGCTGAGTCGCTGCCGTCATCCCTCTACATACCCATGGCGTTTTCTTATCAGTTATACACATGAGAAAGCAAAACCAATTTTAATTACACAGAAATGATAACTATTGTACTAAAGTAATTTCACTGAATCACAATGCTCTTAAAGGAAGTGTGTGTGCAAAGGAGAGACAGGGAGGGAGGGAGGAAGGGACGGAGAAAGGGAGGGAGCACATTTCTGAGTGTCGTTTTTCTTACCAAAACCACCCAATATGGTCCACTTTTGTTTTAGAGTGTTAGATTTAGGAAATTTTCCTCAGTGAGGAACAAACAGAAAGTGGGGAGTCTGAACAAAAGCAAATTAAATCAAGACAAGGACATCAAAAACAAATTTGGCTTTACTTTTCGGTGGAAGTTGATCCTATATCTAACACTGCACAAGGCCTCTTGCACAATGAGAAGAGAAGCAGAAGTCCCTTACACTGCCTCGCTTTGCCAGAGAATCACCGTAGTCTGCTGGCAAAGTCCGCTTGCTGGACTTTTTCTGCTCATGTTCAACTGCATCTTCAATTATAGGCTCAAGCCTCATCTGGACAAACACCAAAGATTGGGATCAATGTCTTTTCATCATACAAAGAAAGATCGAACACCCTGTGTTACGTCTCTGCAGTCGAATTAAACAAATGCACGACTAGCAGGATTCAACGTTAAAGAAAATGCAAAACCCCAGCAGTGACAAAATCAGACATTTTAGGCCCCAACTTAAGGTCTTGCCAACTCCAAGGCTGGTAAGGTCTGTTTCGGAGACCTGATTGGGATTTCAGCATCTTCATTCATGACCCCACCCGGGAAACTAACCTACTAAAATCCCCCAATTTAAATATGTTCCCCCACAAATGTCACCAAAATCATGCCAATCTGCCCCCCGATCTTCCCCAGCCCTGTGTAGCGAGGCTCCTCCTTAGAGAGGGTGCTACTGTGCAGACCGCTGCGTGTTTCTCTCCAGAGACCGAAATGCCGCCGCGCGTTACCTCTGTGAGGACGGTGGTGTCGTAGGACGGCTGGTACTTCTCTTTCTCGTGAGCGGTTCTCTTCTCCATCTTCTCCCGGTCAGTTTTTTGTTTCCTGTCCGCACCTTTCGGCTTAAACACAGAGCAGACGGTTGCATGCAGCAGGCCAACGCGGACTGCTCACAAGCATCTCTGAACGCGCCGTTCCGACCTCTCACCTTAAACACTTTGATCTGGCAGCTGGCCGAGTGCAGGTGGTCCGTGTACTCCCCGTTCTCGTTCTGCTTAAAGGTGTCCACCTGGATCCTGAAAGGCACCCCCTTCTCGCCTCCGTGCTTCCGGGGAGTAAACTCGGTGCTGATGCAGTGTACCTGGGAGACAGCTCACGCTGAAAGGGACCCCAAGTCCCATCTACCGAGCCCCCTTCTATTGGACTCCCTCTTGGATGTCCCTCTCACAGCCATAAACTTGACACATCTTTTCAAACCACCCCTGCACGTTAGCCGGTGGCGGTCATGAATGTCCCTGCATGGCTTTCCTCCCACAAATGCGACGGGGCCTCGCTGAACTTCCCGGCAACAAGCTCCTCCCCGGTTCTACGCCTCCTCTCCTCCAACGCCGGCCTTGTTCCAGTCATGGTCGGTGCCCTCCTACGTCCGCTCTGGGCTCTCGGCCGCGCACACGGCTCCGTCCACGGCACCGGCACATCCCTGGCGAGAGCCCCTGCTGTCCGCCCTCTCCCGCCACCTCCTTGTCTGGCCATCCCACCCCTCACTGCTGTGCCTACACACGCCAACGGTGAGAGCACGGGCAGCGGCCACCTTCCCCAGACCCCCCCTCACCCTGCCTGTGGTCTAAACTCCCGTCAGCCTTCAAATCCACTGAGGACAGCGCTCATTCCCCACCACGTCTACAGTGTCAGGTAACAGGGCACCACGTCCTCGGTGATTATTCGTTGCTGGGAGATCATGTTTGGTAGACCACAAAAACACAGAATTCTAACGATTCTTTACAGCTCACACGAATCAGAGCCCACTTAGGCTGATCAGCAATTAAGCAATTTCCCTTTCTACATAAAGATGACACAGCTCAGTAGTTTTAATGACACCACTTACAAATTTGAACATACAGGGCATAAAAATTACTGAGTATATTTCACACGTTATAGTTATGTTTTTAAAAAACTCATCTCTTAGGGATACAAACTGGATATTTACGGGTGAGATGAAATGCTTGGGAGTTGCTCTAAAGTGCTCCGTCAGTAACGAAAATCAGAGAAACCGCTGACCAGTACTGCAGCCAGGTGATGGGTGTATTAAGGATTCCTCGTTCTCTTCTTACTTTGGTGGGAGGGTTGATATTTTCAGTATCAGAATATCTTTTAAACAATGGTAGAGGGAATCTTGAAACTGTACACAGTTTTCAATTTCACCCTTTTTATTTTTTTTTTTTTTTTAGGTAAACTCTACATCCCAACGTGGGGCCCGAACTCACAGCCCCAAAACCAAGAGTTGCATGCTCTATGGACTGAGCCAGGCAGACGCCCAATCCTACCCTTTTAAACAGCAACTTCTGGGGGTGCCTGGGTGGCTCAGTTGGTTAAGCATCCTAGTCCTGGTTTCGGCTCAGGTCATTATCTTGTGATTTGTGAGTCTGAGTCCCAAGTTGGGCTCTGTGCTGACAGTGCAGACAGAGCCTGCTTCGGATTCTGTCTCCCTCTCTCTCTGCCCCTGCCCGACTTGCTTTCTATTTCTTTCTATATAAAAAATAACCTTTAAAAAAAGCAGCTTTTGTTCAAGAGAAATGCATCTTACGAAAAATACAAGTTTTGATTATTATTATTACCAATGGGTAAAAGCAATATGAGTAATAGGTGAGGCTATAAATGATAGATCTAGTAGATTAACTCCAACTTAACTTTATTCACGTTAAGTTACGCAACTGTAAACTTAAAAATATATACAAAGAAGACATTACAAGACTGTCTGCAAACAAGCATTTAAAGAACACTGTGAGTCAAGAATTCAAGCTCATCCGCAGCCCTTTGGAGGACTAGGCTAGTGTGCTTCTAACAACGTAAAACTCCAAACCTGAATGAAAGCAGATGTGCGCTTTGCAGGGTCCCACAGAAATTCAACCGCATTTAGCTGGCTTGGATTTGTCCTGGTGTCAATTATTCCCACAGACATTGGAATATCTATATTTAAAAAAGAAGTTACATAAAAACTCATCTGCTACAAATAACTGAAAAGCTTACAACTTACAACTTAATACAATCACGTGCACACGAAAGCATTACACCACCTCTACGCTGAACCTTTTCCTTCACTGTTCCCGGGGTCCACCACGCTAACACCAGGGCCCACCTGGCGTGCACAGGACGTCCTCTCACTGCGGTTTCGATGTCCTTTTGTTCAACAGATGACGGGTGTGCCAATCCAGAACTCACTGAATGGCTTCACACTCCAAAGTCCTGGCTCAGGTTCACTTAGCACCCAAACACCCACTTCATTTCTAACCAGAGAATAACTCCGGGCACACAGGACCCCCTGACACCCGAACTCCCTCCGCACGATCACCCACGGGACCAACACAGTGACAGGCACGGCCAGCCGCCTGCTGTCGTCTCCCCGGAGCCCCCCGCACCTGCGTACCTAAATCGAGGAGTCTGTCTCCTGGGCGGTTCCACTTCCAGCCTTCGAGCTGCTGGTGCTCCGTGTACTGCAGGCGTCTGTCATGGAACACGACCCGAATGATGCTCTACGGAGTAAGCGGGGAGTGAGCACGCTTACACTAGTCCAGCCGACCTGCAGCAGCGGTCTCACTTCTCGTGGACTGACCTCTGACACAAGGGCATACCAAAAAAATTCTGCTTTAAGCACTTTCTAACTGAATGGCTTTGTTCTTGGAATATGTGGATTGTGGATATAATTATCTGGTGAAAGAATTACAACTTGGAAATAAAAAGCACAAATAAAATGATTACTTAGGTAACATTTTTATTTAAAAATCTGCTATTGCAATTCAAAATTAAGGTATGCAGCCATAAAATCAGAGAGCAAGAATTTGACTTCTAGAAAGAAAACACCAGATGTGCACGGTAATTACAAAAATGAAAGGGCAGTATAAGCAGACAGAAACTCAGGCACATTGGTGAAACTATTTAAAATAATAGCTAATAACAGTGTTTTAGAGAGAGTCACAGATGAGCACTAATATACAGAAACGCTGAATCGCTATACTGTACAACTGAAACGAATAGAACACTGCATGTTAATTTCAACAAAATGAAAAAATGAAGATAGTCAAGGAACAGGGGGAGAATCTGTCCACACCCACCATAAAAGAACATACATGCTAAAGTCATTCTCTACTATTTTATCTATTTTAGCCCCCCTGAGGTAAAAGGGGGGGGGGAGTTCTACCCACAGGTAAACTTTATCCAAACACTCTGGTTCCCAGGGAAGGCCTTCCCCCACACTCCCAAGGCCAGCTCCCTGCCCTCCACCCATCCCTCCTTCACCGCCCACACGGTTCAGGGGCCAACTATTGTTTGGTTCCAGAAACAGGAGAATAGGTCATCCAAACCTCTTCAGACACCAAGTTTACACTAATTAATGTTTGACACATTTATAAGTAACTTTCTCATGATACAACAAGATCGTTGCATTTCCAGTATATGCTCTCGTCTGACTAGGAAATAACCTGTTAGTGATACATATAAATACTACGTTGTGCCCGTGCCTTCCCTTCCCACCAGGTACTGTCCCCACTGTAGCTGAGAAATATTTTGAAGGCAACTATTTAAAAGCAGCAGTATTTTAATCTGAAATACAGTCAACCCTTGACAGCATGGGGGTTAGAAGGCGCTGAGCCCTCAGTCGAAAATCCATGTGTGACTTTGGACTCCCCCAAACTTAACTGCTTAACGGGCTACAGTGGACTGGTTTACTGATGACATCAACAGCTGAGCACCCCACGTACTGTATGCCGTGTGCACACGTACGGGGCGCTGCGCTCGCACAGTAAAGCCAGAGAGGTGAGACTGTTACACTGAGAAAATCATGATGGAAAATACATTTATTGTACTGTATTATACGTATCATAAATATCTGCTGCTAAATGGACCCATACAGTTCAAACCCTTGTTGTTCAAGGGTCAACTATAGTTTAAAAAGAGGCCAAAAAAGTCATTAGGACCAAAGTAGAAACTGATAAAGGCACAGTGACTGTGGTGATTCATGCCCACCTGCCTTCCCACCTGTGCACACATCTGCAGGGCCTGCCCAGGTGGTCCACCAACACCCACTTCACAACACCTGCGCTCCCAGGTGCAGGGCCTGCCCAGGTGGTCCGCCAGCACCCACTTTACACTGCCACCCGCTGGCAGCAAAGACCTCACCGTGAAGGTGCACAGGCTGGCAGGTACCGTGGGTAACATTCACCAACAGTCTGAGTTCAGAATAAAGTGCAGCACAGAAATGTTATGATTTTGATTCTTTCATATTTAGTAAGAACCAGATCGAATTCACAAATTCAGACAAAAATAGTATGAGAATATAGGTATTAGATTTAAAAGTAAAGATTAAAAGAGAACCAGAGTTAAGAAGTGGCAATGTATTTTTAAAAACTTAAATGGCAGCGCCTGGGTGGCTCAGTCAGTTAAGTGTCTGACTTGGGCTCAGGTCATAATCCCACGGTTCATGGATTCGAGCCCCATGTCGGGCTCTGTGCTGACAGCTTAGAGCCTGGAGCCTGCTTCGGATTCTGTGTCTCCCTCTCTCTCTGACCCTCCCCTGCTTGTGCTGCCTCTCAAAAATAAACAAACACTAAAAAAACAATAAAAATAAATAAAAATAAACTTAAATGAAATTTGAAGGGGGAAAAAAATCAGACACCAAGCCAGAGACAAGACGCTGAGGGCCAGCAGGGGAAGGGGCCCTCGAAGTAAGAACAGGCGAAGCAAGCACACCCCGAGGGTATCAGGCACAGCCAACAAGTTCCCAAGCACCTCTGACGACCCGGCATTTGTTCCCCAAGACTCTCCCACGACAGCAAAGTCAAAGATCGTGGAGCCAGGAAATTAGACACTGGATTGCGGCAGAATACTTCAGGGATATCCCAGTAAAAAAGGACGTGATTTTTTAAGAAATCCACCGTGCAGTCGTAGGCAATAGTAGACTGTGGCTCCGAGCCCCAGGCAAGCTCTCGGGCTGTAACTTGCTGCATTCTGGCACAGCCACCAAATATCAGACATGTGGCTTATCAAGAAGAAACGGATTTAAGACTTCAATTTTTTCTTTAATGTCTGTTTATTTTTGAGAGACAGAAAGAGAGAGAGTGAGCGAGAGAGAGAGAGAGAGAGAGAGAGAGAGAGCGAGCGCGCGCGCGCGCACCAGTGAGGAGGGGAGGGGCAGAGAGAGAGGGAGGCACAGAATCCGAAGCAGGTTCCAGGCTCTGAGCTGTCAGCACAGATCCTGACGCGGGGTTCTAACCCATGAACTGTGAGATCATGACCTGAGCTGAAGTCAGATGCTTAACCGACTGAGCCACCCAGGCGCCCCAAGACCTTTTAAAACTTAACCTTTGCAATCTGTAAGCTAACTGCTAACAGGGAAACTGATGCTTTCAAAATAAGTATCCTTGTCACTAGGAATTTACCCCAAGGACACAAGAGTGCTGACGCACAGGGGCACATGGACTCCCATGTTTACAGCAGCACTTTCTCCACAATCACCAAATCATGGAAGGGGCCTAAATGTCCATCACCTGACGAATGGATAAAGATGTGGCTTAGATACACAATGAAATACTACTTGGCAATGAGAAAGAATGAAATCCTGCCATTTGCAGCAATGTGGATGGAACTGGAGGGTGTTATGCTGAGTGAAATAAGTCAGAGAAAGACAGAGATCATGTTTTCACTCATATGAGGATCTTGAAAGACTTAACAGAAGACCATGGGGGATGAGACAGGCAGAGGCTAGAGGGCACCCTGCAGGACACCGGAGGGAGCAGGACGGTCCTGAAGATCGATCCTAAAAGGAAGGGGCTAGGCAGCCAACGGTTACACCTCCTACCCTTGGACTGACTGCCTTCATTCGGACACATCAGAGCGTGGACACAGGGTGCACAGAGATTTCCAACCTTACTTGGAGATATTTTAAGAGGTGAAAAAAAAAGGATTTTTAAAAGCTTCATATCAACACTAACATTGCCCCCCACATTACTCTTTTGCTTTTAAAGGAACACTTAAAAAAGTCTTTGTTCGGGTGGTGGGGTTTTCCCCCATAGCTGCAACTCCGGTGCCTCAGTGTCCAAAGAACTGTCATATTCACCTCACCTAGTAACTGCTAGCATTTCTGTTTTATAGATAAGTAAACAAAATATACCTAAGGAGTCAGGAGTTTCAATACAGCCCTTACTTCTTCAAGTGAAATTAAGTAACTGTAAAATAACAACTCTTATGCAAAAAACCCTAAAACCTCCATGGCAAACCTGCTCCTTTTTCCAGCCACTGCAACCAACACTTGTTAGGAATGAAAACAGATCATCCTTACCTTTACCAACTTTCCAGTAATCGCGGGCATATCTCCCATTTTCCGATTATCCAGCATCCGAATTTCATAAGACTGACCTAGTTTAAAGAAATTGTTGAATTGAAAGAAACTGTGTATCACAAGCAGCCCACATAAAGAACTTCACTGTTTAACATAAAAGGTCAACAGGTCTCTCAACCAGAGACCTTTCCTCCAAACCACACCACCCTTTCCTTTGTACACTAGGACTGAAGGATGAAATGAAGAGTTTCTCTGAAAATTGATTTTCATTTGCTACTCTCTCACATTAAGTTTTTATTATACATACATGCATATTCCAAGGCCAATTTTTGATCACAGCTTATTTACATAGCACAGAATTCATCCTTGTAAAAACGGACTAGTGTTCAGTATGATCAGAATTGTGAAACCATCGCCACGCCCAACTCTGAGCATTCTCATCACCCCAAAAAGAAAATCACACCCCTCACCAGTCACCCCTCCCCCCTCCCCCCCCACAACCACTCATCAATCTATGCTCCATCTCTAGGGATTTGCCTGGCTCACCGCTGACATAAACAGAGTCCCAGTATGTGATGAACTGGCTCCTTCAAGCACGCATGTTTTCAGGGTTCTGACACGCTGCCACAGCGCGGCACCGATATGCCGGTGTTGCACTCTGCCCCGCCGCCCTTCGCGGACAGCGTGGTTTCCTAACTGGAGGTTTGCGGCACCCCTGCATCAAGCAAGTCTATGGCCACCATTCTTAAAAACAGCATCTACTCCTGTTGGATCCGTCACACCGTGTAATTTTCACAACATTTCAGACTTTATCATGATTACATGTGTCATGGTGAACTGTAATCAGTCACCAATCCAGTTTTTAGCAATAACGCATTTAAAGTTTATTTATTTTGAGACGGAAAGAAAGACAGCAGGGAAGGGGCAGAGAGGGAGGGAGAGAGAATCCCAAGCAGGGTCTGCACTATGAGCGCGGAACCCGACGTGGGTCTCAAACTCATGAAGAGTGAGATCATAACTGAGCTGAAATCAAGAGTCAGCGTGGACCTCGCAGGCGCCCCAGCAATAAAATATTTTTTAACTAAGATATACACAGTGTTACTGCACACTGAACAGATTACAGGATGATGTAAAGAGAACATTTATGTGCACAGAGAAGCCAAAAAACTCATCTGACTCACTTTATTGCAACATTCCCTTTGCTGTGGCAGTCTGGAACAGAAGCTGCGCAGGCTCTGAGGTGCGTCTGCACTTCATTCCTTTTTACTGCAAACATTCCACTGCAACAACATGCCAGGTTTGGTTCATCCATTCACTAGCTGATGGACATCTGGTTGCTTCTCTTTCTCGACCATTACAAATAATGATACTATGAACATTTGTGCACTGTGTTTTGTGCGAGCCAAGACCAAATTTTAATCCTAGAACCTTCTTCCCTGTGAGCAATGAACCCAACTCACATTCTCCCGCTGTTTAATTAGTGTCCATAGGAAAACACACACAGACACGAACACACCAACCTGTATCATGAGGACAGAAGCTGCCGCCGAAAGGTAAGAATGTGCTCCGAAGCCATACAAATGACTTCTGAATTCTCTGTCATTACGTAATGGAAACAATAGCATAATTTGAAATGCAAAAATCGAGAGTAATTAAGGAGGGCTTATGGGGTGCCTGGGTGGGTCAGTGAGTTAAGTGTCTGACTCTTGATTTCAACTCAGGTCATGGTCTCATGGGATCTCATGGGATCAAGCCTCGCTTCGCACTCTGTGCTGACAGTGCGGAGGCAGCTTGGGATCCCCCACCCACACTTGCTCGTGCTCCCTCTCAAAATAAATAAATCTACTTTAAAAAAATAAAAAGGAGTGCATCCAGTATGTATCATACGAAGTTAAGGATATTTATGATCTAGTCCACACTCCAATGGCGCATATCCTTCATAAAAACATATAAAAGGAACTAGATTACACAGTTAAAATACAACAAAAGGTTATTAAGTTACAACCAAATCACTCCACGGCGAAGGAAACCCGTTATATACAGTATGTTGACTGAGAAAGAGTCCTTACGTCCTTCCACCGATTACCACTAAATAATACTACAGCAAGAGACAGTTTTAGGTTAAATTTGCAGCATACTTAACAATGGATCTAAACTCAGAAAACAATCAGAAATAAATTGTAAAATAAAGCATATGAATAGGTATTTTTTTAAAATGATACCAGTACACATTTAAAATTACACTCACCTTTATAAAAATTTAGGCAAATTAACAAAATGTTTGTGTTAGTTATCAGATCAACCCAGAATGTTTAATTAAAAACCAAGTAGGTGAGGACGGGGGAGAAGTAACCTGGGCTGGAGGGAGGGAAAACTCGTCCTGCCAGGATTATGTTACGATCCTCAAAAATCTCAAAATTCTCAGCACTGAAAAAGAAACCAAACAGGGCACCTGACTGGCTTAGTCGGTTAAGCCACTGACTCGGCTTATGCTCAGGTCTTGATCTCAGTTTCCTGAGTTCGGGCCCCCAGGGGGCTCTGTGCTGGCGGTGAGGACACTGCTTGGGATTCTGTCTCTCCCTCTCTCCCTCTCTCCCGTTCTGCCCCTCCCCCACTCACGCTGTCTCTCTCTCTCTCTCTCTCTCTCTCTCAAAATAAATAAACTTATACCTCTGTGCTCAAGACAAAGTTCCGTGTTTTCACAAACAGATTTCAGGATTTGTTGCTCCTACATTAAAGCACTGTAGATTTCTATGCTTCTAGAATGAAAAGCTTTTATTTTTTTTATTTTTTTATTTAAAGGCTCTGTTGACACTTGCTATTCTTCACGTGGTTTCCCCGAGGGCATCCGGCTGGCTAGGCAGGTAGAGAATGTGACTTCTGATCTCAGGATTGTGAGTTCGAACCCCATGCTGGGTGTAGATTATTTAAAAATAACATCTTTGAAAAAGAGAAACCACTATTTTCCCTATTGGGAACTGTGTCTGCCCTAGCCTTTTCCCTCCTCAGGCTTATCCCAACTCACTATTTAGAAATCCTTCTTTACCAACAATTTTCTTCAACGTTTGTTGAGTGAACAACCAGGCCTTCATTGGTTTAATTTCTTCTTCTATTTGATCACTTTCCATAAATCTCTTAGTAACAAAGTTTCCAGAAATATGTCGAGATTTTAGCTGAAATATAAAGACGACTCCAGTATCAAGGGAGTATACAGTTAACATAACAGCAGCACTCTGACTTGCTAGTCCTAATTCTTTTATTATTCTTTTAAAGTTTGTAAAAAATGTCTATTTATTTTTGAGAGCATGCATGCACCCACGTGAAAGCAGGGGAGGGACAAAGAGGGAGACAAGGAAATTCCAAGCAGGCTCTATGCTGTCAGCACAGAGCCCAATGTGGGGCTCAAACCCATGAACTGTGAAACCATGACCTGAGCCGAAATCAAGAGTCAGAGGTTTAACCAACAGAGCCACCAGGCACCCACTAGTCCTATTTCCAACTTTATATTCTGAACTTGTCTTTCATGTTTTTTTTTAAGTTTTTTTTTTTTTTTATGGAGAAAGATAGCAAGTGCACGCGCACGCATGCACAAGCAGAAGGGCAGAGAGAGAAGGAAACCAAGAATCCCAAGCAGGCTCTGCACTGTCAGCACGGAGCCCAGAGCAGGGCTCAATCTCTAGAACCATGAGATCATGACCTGAGCCAAAACCAAGAGTCAGAGGTTTAACCTACAAAGTCACCCAGGCACCACTGAAATTTGGACCTTTTAATTCCTTTTAGGGCTTACAAATGCAAAAGCACTGATGGAACTGAAAACTACAATTGTTGTGAGTTCATATCCCCACCCAGTCTAGCTTCCTCCGATGGACTCCAGAGCAACATGGAGCCCAGGCTGTCACAGTCCCCTCTACCCCTCCCCATGGCTAAGTTCAAATAACTTATTTCTAAAGGTGTAACAGAGAACTTTAACCTATTAACAAGACCCAGAGCTAACCTCAAGGAAATGTACAGCTGTAAAATGAAATTAACAAGAAATGTATTCTTTGAAACTTCTATCATTTAACAGTATCATTCTTTTCTTTTTCTTGCCAAGTTTTTATTTCTTACATATAGGTTTCTTCTTTTTTTTTTTTAACAATATTTTTAATCCAAAAGACATGCTATTTCCCAGGACCTAAAGCCTGTATTCTCCAAATAGAAGCTAGCCTTCAAATGAGTAGATATCTGTCATCCAACAGCAGCAAAGAGCTGCCCTGGGAAAATCACGGGGTTCAGATCAGAAGCCCCACTCCCACCATGAGGAAGGAAGCATCAGAGAGTCAGGAGGAGCTGTGACAAGGGGCCAGACCCGGTCCAGGGGACAGCCAGCGGCCTTTACTCCACGCTCTGGGGCCCCACACCACCACGATCGGGTTTTCACTCCGCAGAACGAGACCCTTAATTCTTGTTGCCTCAGAGGGCAGGAGGCGAGCAGCTCAAGCATAAACAGGAGAACACAAACACGGCTTTGAAACTCCGTACTTCTGTAGGTCAAAACAGCACAAACACGATGCTCCGAGGCACTGCCTACAGCTTGGAAAACTCGTGCCACTTTACACCTGCATGAAGTTAATACGACACAGAATGTACCTTTCTTTTCTTACGGTTTTATGCAATGGCCAATATTCTTCAGCCTCGGCGGCCCAGGAGCTGAGCAATGAGCTTTGACAGTGACCAAGCCACAGCCCAAGAATGGCACAACCGTGTGCCCACACTCCCCTAGCGAGACCCAACTATGAAAGGCAGTGGTAAAGGGAAGCTCACACACTTGCCTGGATATTCAGGGTAATTAAAACCTTGCCAGCACGGGTCCCCAGACCAGCCACACCAGCAGCACCCGGAAACCTGTCGGAAATGCAAATTCCCCGGCCCTACCCCAGACCTCCAGGGTCAGAGCTCTACGGGCCCAGCGATCATGTTTCGACAAGCCCTCCGGGTGACCCCGAGCCATGCTGAAGGTGGGGAGGCAGGGCACATGCGGAGCTACCAACAGCCAGTCTGTCAGTCCCCTCTCCAACACGAGGCACTCAGGACCCTCTCCTGGGAGTAACCTTTCTATTCAAAAAGCCTTGAGTAACTGTAAGAATTAACCATCTTGCCCTGAGCAGCTGAATAAATACTGTATTATGAGAAACACTCCTGCCGAGTACTATGCCAAAGACAAAAATGGCCTGGTTTGGAATGGTGTTGTACTGCTGTACCATTTTGCACAGGGTTCATTTAATACACGGTGTTATCTACCACTGCACGCTACAGGTACTAAGATTCCCAAGTCCTTCTTGGTTCAAATTACTGAACTATGTTAAAATTAAGAAAGCAATCTAAAGCTGTTTAAATTGCCTCATGACCCCTTTAGAAGGAACCAAAATTCATTACCTTCATTTACTTGTCTGCCAACATCACGACAGTATAGGACAGCTCTCGCTCCATCATTCAAATGTGCTCCCCACTAATGTGTGCTCCCCAAATACACTCTATTCGCAGATGTGCATTACATGTGTGTGTAAAGTTCACATACTTGAATACATGTATGCGCGCGCGCGCACGCACACACACACACACACACACACACACACACACACACACAGCACAAGGGCTCAGACCTGATGAAATGCCCTTTCAAGATGCAGCTCTGGCGAAGCCTTCACAGCTGAGCAAGGAGGCAGCACCACAGGATCCGAAGGTAAACGATGCCCACCTCGTGCAAACAGCTCTGGTACGCACGGCATTGGCCTCCTCTGCACCTCCCTGGAGATCGGCCGCCTGGTACACATTTGCTTGGGCTGATATGAGAGTTTTCTATTGCTGCTGTAACAAAATTTCCACGAACTCAGTGGCTTGAAACTAAAACTTATACAGTTCTAGAATTCAGAAGTCCAACATAGGTCTGCTGGGCCAACATCAAACTGTCAGCAGGACTGTGTTCCTTCTGGAGGCCCTAGAACCCACCTCCTTGTGGTGTTGTTGTTGTTGTTTTTGATGCCACCTAATACCCCTTGGCTCACGGCCTCTTCCTCCATCTTCAAATCTGACTCCGACTCTCCTGCCTCCCTCTTTAATGTTTAAGGACCCTTGTGATTTCACTGGGCCCACCTTGATAACCCAGGATAATCTCTCCATCCAGACACTCTATTATTTTTTTAATGTAATCTCCATCCCTAATGTGGGGCTTTGCACTTATGACCTAGTGTCACCTGCTCCATCAACTGAGCCAGCCAGCGGCCCCTAACACTCTTTGTCTAACCACATCTTCAAAGTCTTTTTTGCTACATAAGGTAAGATATTCACAGGTTCTGGGAATTAGGACCCGGACATCTTTGGGGAACAATTATTCTGCCCACTACAGTTCCTAAACAGAACAAAAATGCTATGTCTACAGTTTAAAACCCTGCTAGAGGCTCAGGTAAAGGATTATGATAATACACTTTCCAACAAACCTGGCAAACTTCCTGAGTCACTGAACAGGTATCTAGTACCAGCCTGAGCTCTAGCCATTTGCAAGAACTGCTTGTCCAGCTGCAACAGGAAACAAACACATCAACTAAGGCCCCAACAGTTGGTCTCCAGTATGATCAGAAACCACTACAGCGGGGCGCCTGGGGGGCTCAGTTGGTTAAGCGTCCGACTTCGGCTCAGGTCATGATTTCAGGATTCGTGGGTTCGAGCTCCGTGTTGGGCTCTGTGCTGCCAGCTCAGAGCCTGGAGCCTGTTTCGGAATCTGTGTCTCCCTTTCTCTCTGCCCGTCCCTTGTCCCCACTCTCTCAGTCTCAAAAATAAACAAACATTAAAAAAAAAAAAAAGAAACAAGACAGCTACCTAGTTATAACTGACAGTAACGGCAGCAAGGTTCTTATTGGACTTCCTATGTGCTGCCTAGCTTGTAAGCCCGTTATATCCATTAATTCAATTTCATTCTCAACCCCCTTCTGGAGGGAGTAAATTAAGGAACGTGCCTAGGCTAGCAAGCGATGGAGTGAGATCCACGCACAGGCGGCCCCACTCCAGAGACTGCAGCCCTCTCCACCCCACACCCCACCATGTGCAGAAAAGACAGGAGATACATTTAAACCAGTGCTCACTCTAACTAGGTGAGACACTTAGAAGAAACCTAAAGGTATGTGAAGAATGTGCTTAAGGACATCTTGCATGCACCAGAGATGCTGATACACCAGGCTTACCACAGAGATGCTCAGTTCTCTTTTAAATTTCAGGGAAATTTTAATTAGTTTTAAATTTTAGGGGATGGGGCGCCTGGGTAGCTCAGTTGGTTAAGCATCGGCTTTGGCTCAGGTCATGATCTCACGGTTCGTGGGTTCAAGCCCCACGTCGGGCTCTGTGCTGAGCTGACAGCTCAGAGTCTGGAGCCTGCTTTGGATTCTGTGTCTCCCTCTCACTCTGCCCCTCCCCTGCTCACATTCTCTCTCTCAAAAATAAATAAATAAACATAAAAAGAAATTTTAAAAAATGTTTTTAAAGAATAATAACTTGAAATGATGAAGGATAACTTCAAGTACCCTATCCAATCCCTTATCAGGTTTTTGTATCTTTTTTTGATAAGCAGCATTCCCATTTTAAGTCATTTTCCTTGGTGGAGCTGAAGAGTTCATCAGAATGCAAGAAAATGAACTCATGAACCTTAAAATGAGTTTACAATCTGATTCCTGAAAACAAAAATGGTAAATTCTGTCAATATTTAACAGTCAAACTGTCAATATTAAAATGGTGCCACTGAGGTATATACTTTGCCAGAACTTTCCAGGGCAATGTCACTCGAGCTGAAAAAATATTCACGGGACTTTACTGAAATTGCTGGATAAAATTAATCAAGTCTCATTATTCTCCACATCTAGGCCTGATTCTCTTTATACTATGTATTACAGGAAAGGTTTCTGTAAAAAAATCAGAACTTCAGGGGTGCCTGGGGGGGATCAGTCGGTTAAGAGTCTGAGTTCAGCTCAGGTTATGATCTCATAGCTCATGGGTTCGGGCCCAGCATCGGGCTCTGTGATGACAACTAGGAGCCTGGAATCTGCTTTGGATTCTGTGTCTCCCTCACTCTCTGGCCCTCCCCCACTCGTGCTGTCACACTGTCTCAAAAATAAACATTTTTTTTTAATTAAGAAAAAAAGTCAACACTGCATGTGCAGCACTACTGAGAATGTTTCCATTTGAAAATGGATCCCAATCAACTGCAGGTACGTTGCCAGCCCTCAACCTGCTTGCTTGCCAAGCTTAACGAGATGGGGTGAAGGCCGCTCGGGGACACCACGCTAGGGTCAAACCTTGCTTGAGTCTGGAAAGAGCTATGGGTCCTGTCCTTAGAAACACCCATATTTCTAAAAAACCTGAAAACAATGCTAGGGGCTTCATGAAAAATCAGGGTCTAGAACCTTTTGTCAAAGTGATGTATGCTAGGAGCAAGTCTGTGAAAGAACTAACTGTAGTATGTATATTGATCCTTGTGTATTATATTAAAGGCTTTACAATTCCATTTAAAAACATATAAAATAATTCCTTTATGTTCTTAATATTAAAATATTTTTAGAATATTTCTACATATGCAGTTTACTTTTCCATGTTTTTCTTAAAAAGTGGAGATATTAAAAGATAAATTAATACAATTCTACAACCAAGAGGAGAGAGTCATCATTAATACTGCAGTGAGCAGAGTCAAGTGCATGAAAACCACCTGCACTTAGACTGACCATGGTCAGGGTCAACCTGGCGTACCTCCTGGGGAGCATGCTTAGTGCTGGGAATACTGGACACTGAGCTGTACACGTATGTAAGACCTACACACTATGATAATATCAACAATTTTTTTCAAATCTCAGCTTGACCAAGTTCACACTGAAGAAGTTAATCAATTGCTCGCAGCTTGTCTTACAAATCTGTAAACTGCATTTTTTAAAATAAGATCTATGCCCAACATGGGGCTTGAACTCATGACCCCAAGATCAAGAGTCCCCGTTCTGCTGACAGCCAGTCAGGCAGCCCTAAAATGGATTAATAAAACTTCAGGACCCACTGGGGAGCTAAATAACGCACGTACAGTACTTAGTACCATGCCTCACACACAGTAAGCACTCAGCAAATATCAGTCTCATAAATCATGACTACAGATGCTGGACTGCAACTTTTATCAACATGGTATCTTTCCCAGTTTAATAACAACACTGATAAATTACAGCTGTTCCCCCAGGCCAACAGTCAGACACATCCAACACATTCCTTTCAATGGGCCCGCTTTCCCCAAGTAAGAGAAATGCACGTTAGGTCCTCGTCATTAGAAATAAAGCCACAGTGAATATCCATGCCCCTACGTGGCTTCTTCTGATGTTTTTTATACCGAAAACATCCATACCATATAAAACACCATATAAACTTAAGGTTCTTTCAAATAGGACACATAAGTCTCAAACAACAGAATGCCTACCCAAACAATATTAACACCAAAGTCAGGACACTGCTAGAGGTGCGCTGGTAGAATAGCTTGGGTTGTAAAACCTCATGGATCCTAAGTTTATATATCAAAGGAAAGGCTAGAATAAGTTATTCTTCTTTACATCAGAATACTATGATTTCCAAACAGTCTAAAATCTACACCTCTTTCCCCAAAGTTCAAGGAATTAAAGATTCTATTAAATGACAGAAAAATGATCACAATATACTCTTAAGTGAATAGATGTTAATTCCAACTTTGTTGAAACATACACTAGAAAATATACCTAAAATGTAATCTTGATGGAATACAACTGGAGTCAATTTTCATCTTTCTCTCTTGCTGTATCTCCCAATCTCTCTACAATCAGTGTATGTCCTCAGGTCATGATCTCATGGTTTGGGAGTCCGGGCCTCACGGCGCTGTCAGTGTGGAGCCTGCTTGGAGATTCTTTCCCCCCTCTTTCTCTCTTTCCCCTTCCCACCCCCACCCTCCCCTGCTCACTCTCACTCTCTCTCTCAAAAAACAGATAAACTTAAAAATAAAACCTCAGAGTTAAAAAATATAAATATGTATGTGCAACATGCTTTCAGTATGTGTATCCAACAAATTAACAGCTCTGTAACAAAGTGCTTTTGTTGAATTTGGTCAGTCACAGTGGCCTACGGTCTGAACTGCTAAAGGCACCTCAAAAAAAATCCCTTATAATTTCCAAAAGTAAATTCTACCCCCACAACTCTGTCTTCCACTAGGCCAGCTCTCACTTTCATGTCACCAAGACATAACATTCTCATTAAGTACAGACAAGATCTGGGTAGGCAAAATTGGACACGGTTTATTTTAGCCACAGACTCCATCCTGGGGCAGCGTGTCTATTTTCAGCACAAACCTGCTCCAGGCCTGAGACCCAAGTTCCTTGCTAGCTGGATTTCGGATTCATTTTCAAGTTCTGTATGGAAACCAGTGTTCCTAAAAATTACTGACATCCTTCCCTATTTGCTCCTCCTTTGGTCTTGTCTGAGAAATCCTGTAATAAATCTTGTTACACATACCCTGTTGATGCAAATCAGCTTCCACGAACTATTTGTGGGCTCACAGTAAAATTCCTACAATTTCTGTTAACGGAAGCTGTTGAATTTAAGAAAAATAATCTAATTTTAAGTTGTCACCAGTAGACCGGGCTGTGGCGCCACTGGGAGTGGATCTAAGTTCTCCCATCGAAACGCGACCAGCCGTACCAACCTTGGTTCAAGTAAGTGAGCGTCTCGTCGTGCAGCTTGACAGCTGGCGAGGTCGCGGCGCACATCACGTACTGAAAGGGGGGGTGCTTAGTCTCACCGTCCAATGGAAGGCTGGAATCTTCCTGCTTAAAAATGGGCAATGCCAAGACATCGCTGAAAGGCAAAAGAATCAACATTGACCTTATTTTGAGTTTAAAATACTTAAAAGCATACAAAAACATTTAGGGATAGTTTCTTTTAAAAATTTAAGTTCAGGGGCGCCTGGTTGGGTCAGTCGGTGGAGCATGCAACTTCTGATCTTGGGGTTGTGAGTTGTAGGCCCGTGTGAGGTGCAGACATTACTTAAAAAAAATTTTATAACAAAATAAATAAACATGAAATGTAAACCCAGACATGTCATGTAGACTGAAAGAACTATTAATGTTAATCTGGCTCCTCCAAAAGATAATATTAATAACCCGTATTATCCAGTGTGGGGATGGCGTGGGGGGGAGGATGAGCAGCTATGATTAGGCAAATAAAATAAGAAATATTTAATAGTTAATAAAATCCATGCTGATTAAGCAAGAGATCTAACCACATATATGGTACTTCAAAAAACTCTTTAAAAAGTTTAAACTCCGTATTATTTCTATGAAAAACGGAGCAAGTCAAGAGTGCACAGCTACCTGTTTGCAAGGTAGGTCACGCCGGCACCATAAACTCACAAAGCAGCACTGGATGAAACGGTACCTTACAACAAGTGCCCTGTGAGGCTGCGTTTGCGGAGCACAGAGCTTCAGGCTTCGTCTACAACAATGGCTGCTTCTGAGAAGCAAACAGGTGCAGCAGAAACCGCTGCGCTTCCCCCGAGAATAACCTGGTGCGCTGGCTGGGAGGGAAGCGGGGCCGGGCCTTCTGGAGGCACTGCCTATACTCTCTGTTAACTCAAGCACACACGGATGTGTTTGGTTTGGGGCTTTTTGTTTTTTTACAAAAACAGCTGAGATATAACTTACATTCCATAAAAAGTCACCCTTTTAAAGTGTATCGTTCAGTGGGCTCTTGTATATTAAAAGAGTTGGGCAGTCATCATAACTATCTAGTTCCAGGACATTTCATCACCTGAAAAAGAAATCTCATGCCCAGTAGCAGTCACTCCCCAGCGCCACTGCCCAACCCCACCCCTAGTCCTGGCAGTGACCTACTATGTCTCTATGCACTGGCCTAGTCTTTTTTTTTTTTTTAATGTTTATTTTTGAGAAAGAGAGAGAGGCACAGAGTATAGGTGGGGGAGACACAGAGACAGGGAGAAACAGAATCCAAAGCAGGCTCCAGGCTCTGAGCTGTCAGCGCAGGACCCAACTCGGGGCTCGAACACATGAACCACGAGACTGTGACCTGAGCCGAGGCCCAACACTCAACCTACTGAGCCCTCCAGGTGCCTATGCACTTACCTATTCTGAACATTTAATGCAAAGAGAACTCCAAGGCCTTTTGTGATTGGCTTCTTTTACTTGATGTTTTCCAGGTCCCCCCCTTGTAGCATCCCCATTTAGGGGTGAATGATACTTCTTTCAGTCAGACGGACTTAATGGCCAGATTGGGGTGTGTGTGTGTGTGTGTGTGTGTGTGTGTGCGCGCACACGCGCGCACTATGGGGCATCTGGGCTGCTGCTATGAGCACCTGCATGTTTGTGTGTAAACCTAGGAAACTGCCAGGTTATAAAGTTACTCTGTTCAACTTTCTGAGGAACTTCCAAATGGCTTTCCAAAGCGGCTACACAATTTTACATTCCCACCACCAAGGTATGAACTATGGGTATTTGTTTTTCAGATAAATTTCTGACCTGCATCTGCATAATGTTTCTATGTTCCTTCCTCAATAAAAAACTAAAGTAATAACAAAATATCCAAATGAATAACTGCTTCATCAACACCAAGAGCAAGGGCTTGTCTGAACTGCTTTTCTTTTTTCTTTTTTCAAAAGCCATTAACACACTCAGGTATTTGGCTAGTCCATTTTAATTAAATTCAATTTAAAACAAAGTATACATAAACGAGATGAACGAGAAAGGCTGCTTCCTTCCTCCTGGACGGACGGACGGACGGACACACACACACACACACCCAGCCACCAGACTGACTATTCAGACTAATTACCCACCAGGTCTCCTCTTCACACCTGGGAACTGTCAAAGCGCTCCTAAGCACTCAGGTGTCACCGAGAACCACACAGGCAGCCCTGGTCCTCACCTCCCCGCTAGAGTTCTTCTCAACACCGCATCCTAGGGGTCACCCCAGGCACACACATCTAAAACCTTGTGGCAGATGCAAAAACTTTTCAGGAGACTGGAAAATGGTACTTTACAACTGAGAGCAACTCTCTTCATGAAAAACAATCATGACTGTTCCAGGGTAGATGGAACTATCTATTTCTTATGTCCTATGTATGTAGTCATTTTAAAGACAAGAAAACGGGGCGCCTGGCTGGCTCAGTCAGTAGAGCTTGCAACTCTGGTAAATTCGAGCCCTGCACTGGGTGTGGAGATTACTTAAAAATAAAATCTTAAAAAAAAAAAATCATTTGCTACTGAAATCCCAATTAATGTTTTATTTAACTAGGAAGAAAACGTGTTCCCATCAACACAGCAGCCAGTGATCTTCCTCAAACGGAAGCCAGATCATTTTATTCCTTGGAACTCACCCTCAGCTCCCTTCGAACGAGGGTCCCTCTTCTACTTATCCTCACAGCAGCCCCCACCTGCCTCCTTCACGGCACCTGCTGGGCTTGGCGCCACCCTTCTGCTGATGTCCGTCCAGCTCCCTTCATTTAAATGTCACCTTCACAGTGACAGCCTGCCAACCGCAGTGCGCCCATCCGTGTACCCAGCTCCCTTGCCCTGTTCTGTCTACCCACAGAGCTTCTCGCCTTCCCCCAGTACACAGGACTTAAGTCTGCATCACCCCTAAGTATGTGACCATCTCCCAAATTTGTTTCACTTCGCTGACTCACCCCGACACAGCATAAACAAGAGCTTCAAATACCTGCTGAATCAATGAATCAACTGCAACTCTAATAAACGATCATTATTAAAATGAAAAAACCAGGTATCTAGGTAATTTAAGATCATCATTTCCACTAGGCTGAGCCTTAAGAAAGTCTCAGGAGTCAACTGTTTTGTAACCCCACACCCCAGACAGGTAGTGCTCCCAGGGATCAGATAAGCAAATGAAAAGTCTCAAGGCTCTGAATTATTACACGTAATTCTGAAATGCCAGTACCCAAAAATAACCACGCACATGAAGACAAACAAGCCCCTGGGAGCGAGAACCACAGCAAACACACCCGCTGGCACCCACCCAGTTCCAGATCTATCTGCTGGTGCTCCGTTCTTCCCGCCTCTGCTGCAGAGGGGCTTGCGGTCTGAGACCACACATACAAGACGTCTAGCCAGCTGGAGTCTTGTAAGTCATCCCAAAGGGAAGCACTGGTGGGAAATTTAAAGGGAGTGGGCAAAGACAGAGGCGGGCCGCCGCACAGACTGTGGCTACAGGAAGTTTCTGGGCTGGAGCAGTCATGCCCCCAGGAGCAGCCGGCGAACAAGCCCTCCTCCCCAAACCTTTCTAGCACCTTCACAATCCCGTACTTCACGATATCTTTCTCTGCGTGAAACGTCTATATGGTTTCTATTTTCCTAACTGGACACAGATTGATGCCCCCGAAGGATGCAGATGCTACAATTATCAGACCCATACCAGAAAATTATGCTTACTCTGTATAAATAAAAGGCAAGCCCAGGGACACCTAGAAGGCTCAGTCAGCTGAGCGACTGACTCCTGGGTTTCAGCTCAGGCCATGATCTCACACCATTTGTGAAACTGAACCTGTTTGGGATTCATTCTCATTCTCATTCTCTCTCTCTCTCTCTCTCTCTTCTCTCTCTCTCTCTATCTCCCTGTCCCTCCCCAGCTCGCTCACTCTCACACACACACACACACACACACACACACACACACATACACTCTCTCTCTCTCTCTCTCTCTCTCAAAATAAATAAACTTAAGAAAAATGTAAATAAAAGACTAGCCCAAAATGATGTGCAAGCAAGAGAAAATTTTAAGGGACAGTAAAATGAAAAGGAACAAACAGAACTTCTAAAACAGGAAAGTAAAATTGCTGAAATAAAGAACTTAGCTTTAACAGCAGCTCAAAGAGAAATAGAAGACAATGGAATAGAGAGCTCAAAGGAAGTCATCCAGAAGGCAGCAGAAAGCAAAATGATAGAAAACGTGAAGGAGACATTAGGAAACGAAGGACGAGGTGAGAAGATCTTCCCCTGAATGGAATTCCCAGAAGAGGAAAGCATACTGCAGAGGCACTATTCGAGATAAAGGCTGAGCGCTTCCAGAACCGATGCAATATACCGACTGACTGATTCGGGAAGCCCCAACACCCAAAGCAGGAGAAATAAAAGAAATCAATATCTAAGTACATCAAGAAAAACATCTAAGCCAGTAGTCTATGGAAGCAAGTGTCAAGAAAGGGAATCAATCTACGCAGAAGGAGGAGTCCTCTTGCACTGCTGGTGGGAACGCTCTGGAAAACACTGCGGAGATTCCTCCAAAAAAAAAAACCCAAAAAAACCCCTGAACATGGAACTACCCTACGATCCAGCAATTGCACGACTACGTATTTATCCAAAGGCTACAGGTGTGCTGTTTCGAAGGGGCACATGCACCTCAATGTTTACAGCAGCTCTATCAACAATAGCCAAAGTATGGAAAGGGCCCAAGTGTCCATCAACAATGAATGGATACAGGTGTGGTGTGGTGTGGTGTGTGTGTGTGTGTGTGTGGGTGTGGGTGTGTGTGTGTGTGTGTAATGGAATACTACCTGGCAATCAAAAAGAATGAAACCCTACCATTTGCAACACTGTGGACGGAACTAGGAAAAAATCATGCTAAGCGAAATCAGAGAAAGACAAATATCCTATGCCTTCACCCACACGAGGAATTTAAGATAAAAAACAGATGAACATAAAGGAAGGAAAGCAAAAACAATATGAAAACAAGGAGGGGGACTCTTAAATACAGGGAACGAACTAAGGGGTGCTGGAGGGGCTGGGGTGGGGGGATGGGCTAAATAGGTGGGGGCACTAAGGAGCCCCCCCCTGGTTGGGATGAGCACTGGGTGTTATATGTAGGAGAAGAATCACTGGAATCTACTCCTAACATTATTATTCCACTATATGTTAACCAATTTAGATGTAAATAAATAAAATTAAAATTTAAAACAATAAAGATATTACATAAATGTTAAAAAAAAAAAAAAAGGAATCAACCACTGGAAAGCGGGAATAGGGAGAAGAGGTGGGAGAGAGGAGGAGTCCTGGAATGCTCCAGAATCATCATCAAGTGCGGGGGGGCAGAGGGTGAGGCCAGAGGAGAACACCATAGCAGTGGCTGTGGCAGGACGCACTTGAACCCTGAGGCTGTGAACTTCAAGTTAAGACCCAGTCACCGCTTTTCTGGACCACATTCAGTGGCTTAGGTGTCTCAAGGAGGTGAAGAAGCACATCCAGTCAGGGTTACAGTTTCGCTACAGTAAGAAGGTGGGAGGGGAGGGGGATAAAGAAGAGGGGGCAAGAGACATGGGGATTTAACAAGGAAGCAATTACAACGATTGCACATGGAAATTAGAACTGGCTGAAGAAAAAAGGTGTTCGAGAAGGTGAACTGAGTCAATCAACGACTGTAGATGGGCCAAACGACAGCAGAGGAGGTCCTGAGTGAGCAGAAAGGGTAGAAGGTGGTAGTTAATGCATAACTCTGAATTTGAGATTACACGTGGGTTGCACGATTGGAAATGTCAAGGTCTAACCATAAGATTGAGTAGAAAGATAATACCACTGTAAGAAAGATACAAGGAACAGAAATGTCAGGCTCCTAGAAGGCCCATTTCAATATCTTCTGAAACCACCAAATATTAAAACAGCAATAGCATGGGACAGTGAACCAGGACCTAAAATTTTTAAATGAGGGGAAAAAAATAAATAAAAAATAAATGAGGAATGACCCGGGGTGCCTGGGTCAGTTAAGTGTCTGACTTCGGCTCAAGTAATGACCCTGGTTCCTGGGTTCGAGCCCTACTTTGGGCTTCACACTCACTTGCACTCACTCTCTCTTGCTCTTTCTTTTCCTCTCTCAGGGGTTAAAAAAAAAAAAAAAAAAAAAAAAGAGGAATGACCCAGAAATCACTAAGATGACTGACTGCAATAACTGGGTGACTGACTGGTTGGTACTTGGTGACATGAAATTCAAAGTTGGGAGGTCTTGCAAGGAAGGAGAAAGGAAGCGTAGCTTGAAACGGCAGTGAAAGGAAGGGGGTCCCCACCCCCAGGCCTGTGGAAATAGACTGCCACCACGTGAGAGGGCCTCAGAGCAGAGAGGAGCCAGCTTTCCAAAAGAACAAGGTGAAGAGAGTCTTTAAGAGACAGTGGGCTACGTTAGTTTCCTAGGGCTGTCGCAACAAAGTACCAGAGCCTGGAAGGCTTAAAACAGAGAGTCTGCCCCTCAGCTCCAAGCCAGAAGTCTGCAATAAAGGGGCCGCACGGCTGGTCCCCGTGAGGGCAGTGAGCGGGCTCTGCTCTGGGCCTCGCTCCCACCTCCTGGCATCAGGTGGCATCCTCTGCGTTCCCTGGCTTGTGGGTGCATCACTCCAATCACATGGCCAGCACCAACCAGTGTGTCTTCACTTAGTCTCCCCTCCCCCCCCCCCCCCGTGCCCAAGTGTTCCCTTTTTAAAAAAGACCCTGGCACCTATCCTGATTACATCATTTTTACTCAATTACCTCTATTTCCTTATTTCCAAATTGGTCACATTCTGAGGTCCTGCAGCCTAGACTTCCAATACATCCTTTTGGGGGACACAATATGTCCTTCTGGGGGTCCATTAACATTGACCACTCAGGATTTTTTTTTTAATTTTTTCATGTTTATTTAAGAGAGAGGGCGCGTGCGTGCAACCGAGAAGGATCAGAGAGAGAAGGAAAACAGAATCCAAAGCAGGCTCCAAGCTCTGAGCTGTCAGCACAGAGCCTGATGCAGGGCTCGAACCCACAAACCGCGAGATCATGACCTGAACCAAAAAAGGACACTTAACCGACTGTGCCACCCAGGTGCCCTACTTAGGGTATTTTCTGACGACAGACTTTGAACTCCAGAGGGCAATATGGAAGGATGTTAGGAAATGGTAAGAAAAAGGAGATGGGAAGAGAGTTGAGGCAGTGCAGAGCCTGTCAATCGAAACGCAGGAGAAAAGCAGCGTGCCGAAAATCTGGAATTTCTTGCAGTCCTGACAAACAAATATTAAGAGCACAAAAGGTCTGGTCCAATATGCCCTAAAAACTTATATATGTGTCAAGGAGAAACAGATCAAAAAGGCACAAAGAAGTATGAATAGAAAAGATATAACTAATGATAGAAAAACTAAAAGGATGAGACTATCACTACCAACACTGTTCTAACACATTAGGACATACAGGGAAGATGAACATGCCTGGGGGGCTCAGTCAGGGGAGTGTCAGACTTCAGCTCAGGTCATGATCTCACGGCTTAGGAGTTCAAGCCCCACGTCAGGCTCTGTGCTGACCATTCAGAGCCTGGATGGAGCCTGCTTCAGATTCTGTGTCTCCATCTCTCCCTCAAAAATAAATAAACTTTAGAAAAAATGTAAGTAAAAAAAAAAAAAAGTAACTTATCAAGACATGGGAATGCCTGGTTGGGTCAGTCAGTAGAGCATATGATTCTTGATCTTGGGGTTGTGAGTTCGAGCCCCATGTGGGGTGCACAGATTACTTAAAAAAATAAAATCTTAAATAAAAAAACGACTTTCTTCAAGACATTAAAAGCTGTTAAAAATAATCCTACAGACACTGATATCATGGTTAAAACATTTCCCCCCAAAGAAAATCCCCACCCTGGAATGGATTTACAGGCAAATTCTAGCAACCTTTCAAAAGGCAGTTCTTATACAAACTCTTCGACAGAACAGAAAGAAAACAGATACTTCCTAACTCGTAAGGGTAAAGTAATTGTGAAGTCAAAACTAGCTACAAACAGAACTAGAAAAGAAAATGAAAAGCTCATGTCAACCATAAATATAGATACAAAGAAGCCAAATTAAGTATTAACAAACCAAACCCAAGAGCATAATGACAAAGCCTGGTCTAGCTGCGCATTCCCCAGGAACACAAGGACAGAATGCAGAATCCGGAAACAGAACACCACGCTTGCCGACAGTGGACTTCGAACAGACGGGCATTGTGAAGAGGTTCAAGTACAAAGACTTTTCAAGTAGGGAAAAGTGCAATTGGCCGCCTACTTCACACCACACCAAAACCAGAAATGAATTTCCTCCAGATAGACTATAATCTTAGGCACAGTATATAAAGTAATAAATCTTTAGAAAAGACCATAAAAATATCTTTGACCCTCACAGTAGGGAAAGACTGTGAGTGAAAATATTCGTCAATTTGACCATATCAAAATCAAGAATGTTGCCTCAAGAGCCACCAAAAAAAGGAAAAAAAGACAAGTCACAGAGGTGAAGTATTAATGACGTACATGCATAATCAAAAGCTCTATCCAGGATATATGAAGAACTGCCAATAAGAAAGAAAATAAAAAAGAAAACAATAAAATTGAATGAACACAAAGAGAGAGGACCAACCTCATCTAGGAACAAAGATAGTCTATTTATGAAACTTTGAAAACCTGCCCTAAAATCAGTAATTTACTGGTTGTAACCAACACTGCAGTAAAGCCCTAGCCAACACACTAAGGCACGAAAATGAAATGTAAAGATCATACAGAAGAGACAGATCTACCATTATTTTAAAATATTGCTGGAGCACCTGGGTGGCTCAGTCAGTTAAGCGTCTGACTTCGGCTCAGGTCATGATCTCATGGTTCATGGGTTTGAGGCCCACGTCGGGCTCTGGGCTGACAGCTCAGAGCCGGGAGCCTGCTTCAGGTTCTGTCTCTTTCTCTTTCTGCTCCTCACAGTTCGTGCTTTGTCTTTGTGTGTGTGTATGTGTGAGTGTGTTTGTGGGTGTGTGTGCCTCTCTCTCTCTCTCAAATATGAACACTTAAAAATCAAAATAAATAAATAAATACAAATAAACGTTTAAAAAATATAGTTAGTCTAACTAGAAAGTCTGAGATCCTACAAATTATTAGAACTAGTAAATTCAGGGGTGCCTGGGTGGCTCAGTCAGTTAAACATCCGACTTTGGCTCAGGTCATGATCTCAGGGTTCGTTGGTTCGAGCCCCACTTCAGTCTCTGTGCTGACAGCTTGGAGCCTGGAGCCTGCTTCAGACTCTGTGTCTCCCTCTCTCTGCCCCTCCCCTGCTCATTCTCTGCCACTCTGTCTCTCAAAAATAAATGTTAAAAAAAAATTTTTTTTAAACTAGTAAATTCAACAAGGTCCTAGAGGGTGGGGAAAAAAAAGCAAAATAAAACAAAACAAAGAAAAAAAAATATATAGCCTTCCTGGCAGATTTTCCTCCTATCCAGAGGGCTCACACTCTGCTACAATTATTAAGTGGGAAGCAGCCAACAGGTGCAATGGAAAGATGTGGAAGCCAAACCCCAGGCCTGGAGCTTCAGACCCCAGCTGCCTCATCCGCTGAAAGACATGAGGCAGGCTCCTTAACCTCTCCGAGCTCCGATACTGGGTTTGCGTTTCATTCAGAAGGAAATACTGTAAGCGTCTACACTCTAGGCACACCGTAAACCGGAGATCCTCAGAAGTGTGGGCTGAGGAAACGGAGACTCTTTCGGGGGTTCAGAAGGTCAAAATTACTTCCAGAGCAGCACTACAACAGGACGCGCCTTTGTCACGTGGGTGACATTTGCGCTCCACCGATGGCGATGAGAACGGCTGGGGCCTTAGCAGGAATCGAGGCAGCGGCACCAAACTGTACCCAAACTGCGGCGGTGGCAGCCGCTGCATAAAAAACTACTGATGTCAGCATCCCGCGGCTCGTGGGTGGACGTAACGGATTTCCGCGGCACGCTTGGTGGGTGTCTGAAGGAAAGGTTTTACGC
Organism: Suricata suricatta; assembly: GCF_006229205.1. Lineage (NCBI taxonomy): Eukaryota > Metazoa > Chordata > Mammalia > Carnivora > Herpestidae > Suricata > Suricata suricatta. The sequence goes on from NC_043704.1 coordinate 148,730,806, forward strand.
CGCCGTTTGATCTGTAAGCTGCCGGGCAGCTTCTCTCATAAAAATCTCTCATAAAAATATCATTTTTACTTGAAAGAAAAACTAACAGGAGCACCTGGGTGTCTCAGCCAGTTAAGTTTCTGACTCTTGATTTCAGTTCAGGTCATGATCTCATAACTGTGGGATCAGGCCCCACATCAGGCTCCCAGCTGATAGCACAGAGGCTGCCTGAGGACCTCTCCCCCTCTCCCACTCCGGCCCTCCCCCCTCATGCTCTCTTTCTCTCAAAATAAATAAATAAATATTGTTTTTAAAAAAGGAAAAAACATAACTAACAATCTATGATTATTCAGACCTGGGTATCCGACAAATTTCCTCAACCCAAGGTACAACATGGGCCTACCATTTCCTGGAAAACAACTGGGAGAGCGTTAGAGGAGGCCTGAGGCGAGCTAGAAGAAGTCAGAGGTCCTGGCAGCGCTCCTGAACAAAATCACAAGCAACTGGATCACACCGCACAGGCCAAGATGGCTGACAGAGTGGGCCAAAGGGCACTTCATCCATTACACTGACTGCCCGCCACCCTAAACTCTCCCTCAGGGCGCCCCGACAGGAAAGCCCTGACCAAAAAGGAAGAAAAGGCGCTGCCTCCAAGAAATGCCCACCTCAGGTGTGGACTATCCCACGCCTGGTGAGTAACGGGCACGACAAACCCCCAGAACCTCGTGGGCCCTGCTCTCCCCTCAGCTCGCAGGCTCGCGGGGCTTGAGAGCGTACTCTGGCTTTAAGGAACTTTCCTGCTTGTACAGCTCGTCTGCCGCGTTGTGTGTCCTTGAATCCCCTCTCCTGCTGGGATTAAGGGCCTCCGGTGGCACCTTTTGGCCAAGCTGGGTCCAAAGCCTCGGGGTCCGAGGTCTCCTCAGTCTAGGGGACAACACCACCAATGCCCTGGGTAAGGTAATAACTTAATATACTACATAGTGTGTGTGATCTAAAGAGGTCTCATTACTTAAGCACTAAAAATTAAGTTGCTACAAAATATATATTCATGTCAACAGAAAGGTGGAAAGAAAATTACCAGGTGGCCCAAAAGATCCACTTAAACTTTTAAAGAGTTACTTTCTAGGGAGCCTGGGTGGCTCAGTCGGTTAAGCATCTGACTTCGGCTCAGGTCATGATCTCACGGTTCATGGGTTAGAGCCCCGCGTCAGGATCTGTGCTGACAGCTCCGAGCCTGGAACCTGCTTCGGATTCTGTGCCTCCCTCTCTTTCTCTCTCTGACCCATCCCTGCCCATGCTGCCCCTCTCTTTCAAAAATAAATAAAACATTAAAAAGTAATAAATAAAATTTAAAAGTTACTTTCTAGAGGTCATTTCTAAAGGTCATTTGGTTATCTGCCCCTTACGAAAAAAATGAATGACCCGGATTTCAAGTTACAATGGTTTCAGTGGGTTCAGGCTTCCTTAGGCAATGGGAACGCAGGCTTCACTGGGAATGGGAATGTCACTGGCAGGTCACGTGGGCGAGCACTGCAGCATCTACGGGCTTCAGTTTATACATGTAAAAGGACTGGTTAAGAAGTTGCTAAGACCTCTTCATCCATCTCTAGAATCCTGATAGATGCCATAACAAAGACTCTAAGGAACACTTAGACCTGCCTCACTTCAAACAGAGTCTGCAGCAGCCCATACCTCATGTACACATGTGGCACACACAGAGGAGGGAAGGGGGGCAGGCGGGGAGAGGAGAGAAAACGGATGAACCACAGCCAAGTGGGAAAAAAGGAAGGAAAGAAGCAAATATGAGAAACTGCCGCAACATATCCCAATACTATTAGGCTGCACTGTTTAATACACATAGATTTTTATTTTTTACCAAGTCTCCACACCTAATGTGGGGCTTGAACTCACAATCCTGAGATCAAGAGCCGCATGCTCTACTGGCTTAACCAGCCGGCTGGCTTAATGCAAACAGACTTCCAAGTCAAGTCAGACTACTGAGAGAAACAGTCTGTTTTACAAGTCATCTTCCCCCAAATCCAAGGAAACCATTTCTTAGAAAGTCTTTAAAACCGGCTTAAGCCGTCCAAAGAGCAAATGCGGTAAGCATACTTCACTTTGGGGAAAAAAAAGAAAATGTTCATTTGGTAGGCAGCTTCCCAGTTTATTAACAAGTCACTTTTCCAATAACGTCAAACTGAGTACCTCAAGTTTACTTCTTGACCTTACGAAGGCACAAATCAAAGAGAAAGATAAGCTCAGCAGCCTTACTTCCCATTTGATGGCCGAGGAAGAGAGACAGCCTGTCCCATGCAGTAAAAAGACACCAGGGGCGCCGGGGTGGCTCAGTCGGGTGTGACTTCGACTCAGGTCATGATCTCACGGTTCGTGGGTTCGAGCCCTGCGTCGGGCTCTGTGCTGACAGCTCAGAGCCTGGAGCCTGCTTCAGATTCTGTGTCTCCCTCTCTCTCTCTGACCCTCCCCTGCTCATACTGTCTCTCTCTTTCTCTCAAAAATAAATAAAACATTAAAAAAAAAAAAAAGACACCAGGCGCCCCTGAGATCCAGCTGCTCAGGGCAGGGGAAGTGCAGGCGCAATCAAAGGAGGCGTGGGAGTCCCTACCTTTGCTCAGACTTAATCAATATCAAGTCCATCTTGGAACTGCCCAAGTTTGAATTTCAAATAAAGGGCCTTGAGTTTGCAAGAGGCAAGCAAGCGCTCTCTTCAGCTCCTCAGTTTTGAGGACCCAATTGAATAGGAAGAAAAAAAAAAAACTAAATAAGCTCCTTGCAAACTGGCATCTGCCTTCAAAGGCACCTGAAAACTTAGATTAAATGACATGCCATGTAAGCAGTAACCAAAAACATTCCATGGAGAGTTTGCCCACGGCAAGTATTGTCAAAGACCACTAGTTATAAGATACCAGGCAGTATTTTAAGAACAAAGTCAGGGAAACGTTTTCTATCCTGGTTTTCTTTCCTTTTCACAGAATAAACTGTAGACAGAAGTTCATTAGTCGGCTGAGTCACTAAAACAAACAAAACTCTAGGAAAAAAGAAAAAGCTCAAAATAACCGTGAAAGCACAAACTCTCATTCTACCATAACCGAGAGGTGAGAGGCAGCTTTTCGTCTGAAAGCCCTAAATTCGCTTCATGTGACTGATGAATCGGTCCGAGGAGCCGCACGGCACCTGTGCTCCCGTGGGGGACTCACGGCCTCCAGGACGCCTGCCTGCTAGGAGCCTACGACTTCAGTAGATCAATGCCTTCAGCTGAAATAGCTGGGCCCGAAAATCAGCCACCTCCTCCGGAACCCTGAAGTTGCACAAGTGCGGAGAGGAAGCGCCAAGTTCACGGAGGGGAGGGCACACCCAATCAGGGTCAGCGTGTGGTGACGAAAGACTTCCCTTCACACACTTCCATGCTCTAGGAAACATGTCCTTTCTGAGGATTTTAATGCCCAAAGTTTCCCGCTTCAGATCTAAAAGCCGAATTTCTTCAGGGAGCAGCCCCCACCCTCCCACCCAGGCTGAGACCCCAGATTCTTTCCGCAAGACAGTGTGCTCTCTCTTCTCCCAGGGCTGCAGGGAGAGGTCTAAAAGCTACTGGGAGACTGGACAGCTCTTCAAAGACCGAGGCATTACTTTCAAGAACATATTTAGAAAGTCTCGTTTAATCAGCCTTAATAAAAAGCTGCCAAACCGCGGGATTTTACACTTGGATCCGGTGAATTTATAGTGCATCAACTGTATTTCAATAAAGCTGCGAAGTATAAAGAAATAGCGAGCTACCGAACTGACATAAGTCATTCCAACAAACAAAAACAGAACCACGGCATTCTTCAGGCTGAAGGCCAGAGACTAAGCTCGGATCTGTTTCAACCTTCAAAATTAAACAAAATGAATGGCTGCTGGTACCGGCAGCAGAGACTAAACAAACTACTGTTTGTTGTGCAATCACTGCATCTTCAAGCCTTCTTCTAAAGAAAGTAGCCTAAGAAGGTGGTCCCCAAGATGGAAATACTTCACACTGAAGCGATCAAAAAACATAAATAACGAAGGTCCTTCTCTTTTCCCCCCCCCCCCCCCCGCCGCGTGTGCTTTCACGTATGACCTAACTCCTGTTGTAACAGTGATTACCATCTGCAACCAGGAAAGACTACAATATAGAACGGAATAGGAACTGATCACCAAACCCTAGGAGAGTATTTTCCCAGGACAACTTCCACCATTTCGGACACTATTCCAGCTCCCAGCGGCTTGGAAATCACTTGCCAGGAGAGGAAGCCCCTTCCCCCACCGAGCCGAACCGTTCTCACAGCCAGCCAGCTTTCCAACAAGAAGGAAGCCCTCGGGAGCAGTGCCCGCAGCCAGGCTTGCGGGGCCGCCCTCCCAACCCCGCCACCCACGGGGCTCCCCGGCCCCGACGACCACGCGGCAGGGCCCGGGCACCGCCGGGAGCAGCCGCGCCCGGCAGAGG